>NW_012136858.1:1624391-1674269 GCF_000956105.1 Propithecus coquereli | reverse complement strand
AAAAAAATCAAATTAACCAAAATAAGGAAAGTGGGCAAAAGAAATGAACAATTTTTAAGAAAAAACATACAAATTGCCACTTTCCAAAATTTTTAAAAGTAATTTTTAACTAGTTTTAAAGAAAAGTAAATTAAAGCAATTGTGAGGTGCTATTTCTATCAAAGTGGAAACTATTTTTTAATGCTCCTAAGTCTGAATGAGAATGTGATATGATGGATGGGCACATTCTTTTCCACTAGTTGTGGGAGTTTATACAATTTACATTGGCACATTTACTCAGAACAGTAAGGGCAAAATATATTATGAACTTTTAAAAGTTTTACTTTTATATTTTACTCAACAATTATAATTCTAGAACCTATCCAAAGGAAATAAAATTGATCCAAAATTTACGTATCAAAATACTTATTATTACATTATTCATAAGAAAAAATTCAAAACAACCTACATACCTAATACTATTGAATTTGTTAAAGAATAATACTATGCATTTAAAATCTTGTGCTCAAAGAATATTTAGTGATATGTTAAAATTTCTTTTTATAATGTTCAGTGAAATGGGAGACAAAGTATTTAAGGTATATATTCAATTGTGTAAGTAAATGAATATCCAGATATTATGTATATACATTCCTGCAAACATAGAAAAAAGACTAGAAACAAATAGATCAAAACAGGAAGGTTTGTTATAGCTGAGATTTCTATTTCAGGCGATTTTTATTTCTTCATAATTTTCCACATTTTTTTCCAACAATGTTTGTATCTTCTGTTTATAACCAGAGAAAATAGTGAAGTTAAACTAAAATAATATCAAAAGTAAAGGGAAAAAACTTAATAGCTCTTTTTGACTAGCATCACACGAATAAACCCTTGGTCACGTTAGCATGGTATGCTACTTGTGAAATACGTTTTAGGGGAGAGAAGATCAAAAAAGCCAGTAATTGATACTTCTAATTTTCCATAAGCTTTAATATAGAATATCTTATTTGAGGTTTTTTTGGATTTGGAATTGCGTGGTTCAAATATACATACAACTGCTTTGAAAAGTCCATGCTACAAGTCAATTCAGTGGAATCATACCTTCCACACCATAGCCAGTCCTATACATAAAGAACCTGTTATGAAGGATCTGTGCTTTCATGGTTCAACTCTACCTCTGATTAAGCCCTGCACTGGGACGGGGTTTTGAGTCACTGGTGTTTTGGATCCAGAAGATAAAAGAGCTTACTTTATCTCACCACTCTCTCCAGGAAACAAATGCTCCAGATACAGGCCTGGCACCAGCAAATGCTTCCCAGTTGTTTCCACTAATGCCTCATTTTTACCATAAATGTTAGTTTTGCTGAGAGGCGTTGTTTTTTTTTTATTTTTTTAATATGAGGAGAGAAAATTCTTGAAGAAATTTTTTTTAAAAAATCACTTGCTTTAAAAACTATTTCTTAAAAACATCATGTTGTACACGTAACACAGGTGATGTTACATGGTCACCATTCTTGATGGGAAAATCCCTGTCAATTTCCTCGTCTTTCCTTGGGAGACACAGATCACAGGAGAAATGAGACCTGAGTGAATCTCACTATTTTCTGTCCCAAAATGCTCTATTCATCTCAAAACACATTTAATAAAAACAGTACAAACCACAACCAAATGCATTTGGAGACCAGACAGTCTAATCGAGATTTGGCAAACATTTATACTTTGCACTTCTTTTCAAGTAAACAGAACGCTCCAGTGTTGCTGGAGATTTGCCTCTGAGTGCTAATGAAAACACCCCACATGGTCCAGGATATGTGACAGGCGAGTGTTATTCACACAAGTACCTGGGAAAATATAGTGCTCCCGCAGAGCACGGGCAGCAAGGTTGGTCCCGCTAATGTGATTTGTCAAGATACTTTAAAGTTGACATTTAAACCTTTGGTTTCTCTAACTAGTCCCAGAGTGTATTTGACTCTCTTTGCTTCTGATTTCCTGCCATACATCACTTTAATACTATCTCCTAGAAAGTAAATGATTTTTCAGTGTTTAGGGTAAAATAAACTGGGACTTAAAATACCCCACATTTGGCTCAATCTCCACGTGTCTTTAGGCATCTTTTTACCAGGGAGCACCCTTCCTAGAAACTACTATATCAAGATACTTTGTAGGAACTTTCATTACTATTCGCACATTATTTAATTTCCAAATTGTGTAATCAATGGCAGAATATGCTCAAGAGAAGGCAGGATAGTTAACCAAGATATGTGTAAAGCATCAGCAGTTGTGGATGCTACATGGCATGCCAGTGCCACGCCTCTGTGTGCGGCATCCATATACACGGTACGTGTGACACGTCAGTGCACAGACACCCTTGTCATGAGCCGTCGGGTCAGGCTGTGGGTATGCCAGGAACATACTGGCTCCAGGGCGTATGTTCTTTACTCACCTGTCCAATATCAAAGCTCTTTGAATAGCCTGAGTGACCAGAAGCTCTTTGAACACAGTCTGGATTCTATTTCTAGTGGATTATATAAGTCCAATTTCTTTATCTTTTATATTTTGACCACAGTGTTCTAGTTAATCAAATAAAATGGCATTTGATGAAAGATGTTAAATCTTGGTGCAATTATAACAGGCGGCAGCTGCTGCAGCTGCTACTGCTGTTTCTTCTTCTTCCTCCTCCTTCTCCTCCTCCTCCTCCTCCACTTCTTCTTCTTCTAAATAAAAGTAAGATTCCAATGGCCTACAGAGGCTCCCAAACGCCTCCTTTGTGAAAGCTGAATGCCTCCGGAACCAACATATTTAACATCTGGCGCAGGGATCCAGCTGTGTGCAGCCTATCCTCTGAAATGAGCCTGCCTCACAGGTGAGTTGATTGATTGAGTAGCCTTGATTGCAATTACGCTGTCCTTAGGGGTTTTTCTTAATCTGAGAGGTCCAGATAGTCTTCAGTAACCCAAGTCCATTACTTTCCAGGCTTGTTTCCCTTATTTCCAGAGTGTGAAACTTATGGGTTTGAACCTGATTCTGCCATGAGTTTTGACAATTCATCTTACAAAGCTTCAATTTACTTATCTATAAAATACCTACCAGGTCTATGGTAAGAATTAAATGAGATATTTTAAATGATATTACAAAAATATACAACTGGCCAACAAACACATGAAAAGATCATTAGTCATTAAGGAAATGCAAATCAAAACCACAATATATCACTTCACACTACCTAGAATGGCTGGAAATTTTTTTCTTTTTTTTTTGGGAAATAGAAAATAATAAGTTTGGTGGGGATGTGGAGAAATTAGAAACCTCACACATTGCTAGTGGTAATGTAAAGTGGGAACTGAAAAACAGCTTGGTGGTTCCTCAGTAAGTTAAACATTGAGTGACGTGGGACCTAGGAATGCCATTCCTGAGTATATACCCAAAATAATTGAAAATAGTCGCCTCCCCAAATTTGTGCATGAATGTGCAGAGAATCGATATTTACAATAGCCAAAAGATAGAAAAAACACAAATGTCCACCAACTGATAGATGAACAAAATGTGACATATCAATAAAATGGAATGTTATTTAGCCATAAAAAGAATGAAGTACTGATACATGCTACAATATGCATGAGCCTTGAAAATATTATGCCAAGTAAAAGAACCCAGACCCAAAAAACCACATGTTATATGATTCAATTAATACAAAATATCTGGAATGGCCAAATCTATAGAGGCAGAAAGCAGATTAGTAGTTGCCAGGGGCTGGGGAAAGGGAGGAAAGAGAAGTATAACAGGTATGGGATTTCCTTTTGGGCTGATGAACATGTTCTGGAACTAGAGAGTGGTGATGGTTACACAACATTTTGAATACACTAAATAGATACTAATGGCAAATTTTATGTGTATTTTATCATAATAAAATATACTTTCTTCTTTTAATGCTCTCCTTCAGAAATGAAATAAAATATACTTTCACATAGTGAGCATTCAATAAGAGTTATTACTGAATAACTTGGCATTTTTATGTACTCTTAGGACAATATCATCATGTATTGCGTTTTATTTTACCATTGTCTTATTGATATATTTCTTGTCTCTCCAACTAAACTGCCCCAAAAATGATGACAGGACCTCTGTATTTTTTGCCAAGCCATTCCTGTATGTAGACAGAACTGCCTGTGTGAATTGATCTGAGAGGTGCCAAACATCTTATCTGCTCCAAAGTCTTTACCCCACGGGCCCACTTTGAGCTCTGAAATGCTAGCATTAGACGGACTCCATTGTATAAGGCACCATGTCTCTACGGGGTCCTTCTTGAAATGCAGGCTTATTATCTGGAAGAGTTAATAACATGTACAAACAGACCATAAAATGTAACATCTTAGTATGAATTAAGCTAGTTATCCAAGAAGCATCTGAGGAAATGGGACCTTGCACAGGAGACCTTTGGTGGGGGATGCCTGAGGTGACAGTTGGGTAAGGTGACTCCATTGTGTGGCTCAGAACTACCAGGGCAGTGAGAGAAAACAATACTCTGGAGGACGGTAGCTGAAAGGGAGTGAAAATATTTGAGAGGCAAACGTCACCTATTTGAGAATTTTACCAAGATCTTGCACCCAAAGCAGTTATGCCTACCCCAATAGAGCGGACACGCAATGTGACAATCAATATACTGCTTTTGAAGAAATGAGTGTATGAACTATGTATGGAATAGGCTTAAGAATGCTCTTTTCTTATACCCCTCTCTTAGTTATAACCACTGTAACTAAAATATTATTAATAGTAGTTGGCATTTATAGAGTTTACCATGGGCTTAGCACTTTACAGTAGTTCCCCATTATCTGTAATTTTGCCTTCCGTGGTTTCAGTTACCTGTGACCAACTATAGTCCAAAAGTATTACATGAAAAATTCCAGAAGTTTTAAATTGCATGCTCATGCTAGCCTGAGTAGCATAACAAAATCTGACACCATCCTGATCCATTGCTCCTTCATCACAAGAACAAGGGTGAGTACAGTACAATAAGATATTTTGAGAGGGACCACATCCACGTAACTTTTATTACAGTATATTGTTATAATTGCTCTATTTAATATTAATTCTTATTTTTAATATCTTACTGTGTCTAATTTAGAAATTAAACTTTATCATTGGGATGTATGTATAGGAAGAAACACAGTGAATATGGGGTTTGTTACTATCTGAGGTTTCGGGCATCCACTGGAGTTCTTGGAATGTATCCCCCAAGGATAAGGGGGGACTATTCTATATATGACTATTTTATTTAGTCTTCCCACAAACTTATGAGGCAGTTACTGTTATTTTCTCCAACTTACTAAAGAAAACTGAGTCTTAGAAAGTTTAAGCAGCTTGCCCAAACTGCCAAGCCAAGTTGCCTTGCCAGGCCTAGTGGAGCAAGATTTCAACCCGTTCAGAATGTTCATTTTAACCACTGCACTAATTGTTCTCACGCCCTCTGTCACTCTCAGTGGTAGATATTAACATGCACTAAATGGATCTAAGAAAATAAGTCAGAGCCAACAGTAGAAAATAGCAAACTGAACAGTGTGGAGCATTAGGGCCATTTGGATCTTTTTCCTCTCTGCCCCGCCATCGCCCCACACTCCCCAACCCAAGTGGCAGCTACAACTGTTAATATCCAAGCAAAGTAATTATAGCCCCTGTGAGGAGAGCATATATCAAATGCTCATTCCAGTTTGGGTTTGCATTTTCCCTTTGTGGAAAACAAAACTAAACCAAAAGGTGTATTGAAATAATTGATAAAAAGTAAAACTTATGGTTGGTAAAACTCTTATTGGTTGTTGAGTGATATTCATTGCAAGTGCTATGGTTAGCTTGTGGAGAATATCTATAGCCTATGCTATTCCTTTTATTTTGTTTCAACATATATATGGAATGACTGTTCATGAGTTACAGTAACATGTCTGCTTCTTCATCTGTAGTTCCTCAATGACTTCTTAGGACAGCTATAAACAGCAACTTCAGGGCCGGGCACGGTGGCTCACGCCTGTAATCCTAGAACCCTGGGAGGCCGAGGCGGGCGGATTGTTTGAGCTCAGGAGTTCGAAACCAGCCTGAGCAAGAGCGAGACCCTGTCTCTACTAAAAAATAGAAAGAAATTAATCGGACAACTAAAAATACATAGAAAAAATTCGCCGGGCATGGTGGCGCATGCCTGTAGTCCCAGCTACTCGGGAGGCTGAGGCAGAAGGATTGCTTGAGCCCAGGAGTTTGAGGTTGCTGTGAGCTAGGATGATGCCACGGCACTCTAGCCCAGGCAACACAGTGAGACTCTGTCTCAAAAAAAAAAAAAAACAAACAAAAAAAAACAGCAACTTCAGACAATCCAAAACTCTGGGTTGAATATTTCCCATCTTTGGCACTAATTATGGTATAAATTGGACTAGTTCTCCCTATATCTATGCAGATTCATTCATCACATATATGTGCTTTCAAAGCAGTTGAAAGAAAGGTAAAAAGTTGGATGCAGAGCATTTCAATGCAGAAAGAGTGTCATATAACCAAATCACCTGGGTGAGTTTTGGAACTTTTCACTTTCCATCCCAATATTTGGGCAGTGTGTACAAATTAATCTGCATATGCGTAATTTGGTAATACATAAGTAGACTGAGAGAGACTATTTAGCACGTATTTTCCCATATATGTTTCTCTCCAATGGCTCAAAAACTCCATGTAGATTTCTTCTAGAATTGCCATTATTTCCTTAATCTGTAGAATTTTACCTTCATAACTGAGGAATTGCTAGGCTATAGATTTTCACCCAGTTAATTGTAAAACATTCATCTCTTCCATGCTGTGATCCTCTCCAGAAGACACCAAGCTGGGCATGTATCAGAGTTTAAATCCGAGCGTGGTGTGACCCAAGAAGCTGTCGGTTTCATACTTGAGCAGAGGGATGGAGTGATCGGGTACACGTTACAAATCCAACCGTGCACATGTGGTAACGTGTTACTCCCAACACCCAGCAATCCTCTGCTGCCCCACACAGCCCTCACCACACACACAAACCCAGATGCCGGCAAATGGCAAAATCAGTGCAACCAGATGTGTGAGTGGCCCGAGGGTAGCTCATACCATATAATGCAATCAGAGATTTTACTTGATGGAGATTTTATTTATTTTGTGTTCAGATAAATACTATAAAGTGTGGGAAAAAGAACTATTATGTGGAGTTGACTTCTGTTTTAAAGAAGCAGAGGCTGTCAGGAGGCTGCTCTGGGTGGTAGCTTTAGGATCTACACTCTCAGCAAGGATTCCTGAAAAGATAATTAAAGGACTCTCAGTTTAGCTGAGTACATAATGTTTACATCAGGCAGATAGTAATAACAAAAAAGCTTCTCAAAATTTGTATTCTGGTTTCTGAGCTTCTGTAGGGATCCATATAAAGTGTGTTAAATTTGTGTGTCTGTTAGCTCAGAGCGCGCTGTTGAACTTTTCATATTTTCAAAATAGGTAGCTGTTTATGACTCCGAAACGGACCTACAACAAAGATATAAGGTGAGAGCACAGGGAATGTCCTAAACAGCAGTTAAGGATTCAATTATCAAATAAATACTGCGTGGCTGCTATGCTTTTAAGACTACCGTGCCCTCTGGGGGATAAAGATGTGATGTTAATCTTTAAGGAAACTACAGTTGTGAGTAAAAGTACCAGATATGGGCAGACATTACTCAAGATGCCTACTCAAGAGCCATTTCTCTCTTTTTCCCAAGATTCCAATTTTGTGTGAGTAGTAATGTGCTCTGCCTCAAGTGATAAATTGTCTAAACCAATCATGGCATGCCTTTTCTCCTTTCCCTGACCTTTTCTTGTCTAGCCTCTCTAGCTAGGGATGACACACTTGCCATTGATTCCTTCCACCTTGGGAAAGTTATATGAAGATGTAATACCTGGAGCTACAGCAGCTATCTTGTGATGGTGAGGTAAAAAGCACACAGATGAAAATCAAACAGGCTTAGAATGGTGAAACCAAAGGGTAGATGGACATTTTTGAGTTGTTAATAAAACCCTGGAAGTACACAATAAATATCCCTTGGGTTTAACCATCCATTTAATGTGGTCTTCTAAAATACGTGATGTTGAATACGGGGGAAAGAATGACAAAGACTGAAATATTTATCAAACACTTATTGTGTGCCAGGCATTGTGCTTGATGTTATTAGCATACATATTGGGAAAGCACAACAGATACTACCTGTGCTGCAGTAGAAGAGGTAAAACTTGAGCTGGGCCTTGAAATGTGGTTAGAATTTAGACAGGCAGAAGGTAAAAAAGAGTGTCCTTCTAGGGAAGGAGAGCAGCATAGACACCGGTAAGGTCTTGACTTCCACAGGAGACAGTGAGTAGGTCATGCTGAAAAAAGGAGAGGAGGAGCATTGGGGGGCAAACGGAAGTCACGTTGAGTGGGTGGGGCTTGATTATTAAGGATCCTGGTACTCGGATGTAGGAATTTGAGCCTAATTATCAGGCAATTGGGGAAATCACTGAAAACCAAAGGAAGTTCCATGAAGAAAATGGTTGCAAAATTAAATGCAGGACGGAGTGGAAGATCAGTTAAAAAACAAAACTGTTACAGAAATAATAATATTAATAGAAGAATATAATAAAATAGCTAATGTTATATAGCATTTATTGTGTCAGACACTAAGTGGTCTAACTATGTCAACACATTTAATCCTCACAATGACTCCGTGAGATAGACATGAAAACTTACTTCCATTTTACAGATGAGGATTTGAGGCACTGAGAGTTTTCACATCTCTGCAAAGGTACAACAACTATGACAAGGCCGTAATAAAGCAACAAAGCAGTGATAAGGGCATGAGGACTTAGACTGGGGGGATGCATCAGGGACAGGAAATGAGCCAGTCTAGGAGGCTCTGCAATCTCAGCAGCTCCCTTCCTGTCTCTGAGTTCACCCACGGAAGCTCATAAAAGGTCCTTTGCCCTGCGTCCATCCAGTTGCTTCAAGAACTCCTTCGGGACCTTTCTTGCCTCTCACACCTGCTTACTCCATCTTGCAGCTTCTACACTACAAAACCTTCCCCGTATTTCCCATCAGTGTTCCCAGTCCTTTCCCATGAACTTGATGCTTTGACCTCTGGTCGATTCCTGGAGTATAAGCCCAATTACTCTGTGCTCTGAGCGCATAGTCATCGCCAGCCCTCCTCTCACTCCCATGCCCGGCCTGCCTTCGCTCCTGGAAACCCAGACCTCCAACACCCTGCAGGAAGAGCCGGCAGAGTGAATATGAGAGGCATTTTCAGAGGAAGAACTGATTTATTGAAGAATTAGTTTGTTGACACATTGCTTTTGGGGGACGAATGAAAGGATAACGTTATAAGCACCATTATTTCTGGTCTCAAGAGTGGGAGGATAGTATTACTATCTACAGAAGGTGAGATGTGGAAAAAGGTCAATGATAACATCAATTTTGATGTAAAATGATAGAACTGTAGTCTAATGGTGTCCGAAGATATTAGAGGTCATTGAGCCAAATCCTCTAATGTTGGGTTTGTGCAGCCCATTTAGGCAGAAGTGTCTTGAGAAGTTAGAAGCATAGATGAAGTAGGTCAGTATGAAGTCTGGGGCTCAAGATGCTGGTTTAGGAGTAAAAAACATAGTTATAGGAGTGAATGTGAGCTGAGAGACTGGGTAGAGCAGGCAGACATCAAGGGAAGAGGCTTAAGGGCTGAAGGGACAAAATTATTTATATGCCCCATATAGGAGGCATATGAATAAAGAGGACCCGAGGAGCCCGCCATGGAGCCTGAGAAAGAAGAGAAGAGTATGAGCAGAGTCTGGAAATCAGTGCTAAAGACCCCTAAATGGGGAGAAAGTTTCAAGGAGTTTGTAGGTGAGTCAAAAGTCTCAGAGTGGTCAAAGCTAGATTGAAAAAACGTATTTTCCTAACAGGATCTCCAAACCTTTACAGTTAGATCCTACTTTAAAATTTAATATATTTCCAGACTATGCTCATTGAGTCTAAAATCTCTAATTTTATACCATCCTTGCCACTCTACTATAATTTTTCTTTGAAGATCAAAAATGAACCTTTTCCCCCTTTAGGACTATGCTGTGCTTAATGATAGCCACTAAACACATGTGGATATTGAAATTAAAATTAATTAAAATTAAAAATTCAGTTTATATGTGGCACTAGCTACATTCCAAGTGCCACATGTAGCTGGTGGCCCAAGTAATAGACAGAGCATATATAGAACATTTCTGTAATCACAAATAGTTCTATTCTACAGTACTATTCTGTAGATTGAGGGAATTATATTTTTACAGAACATGCTACATTTTCTATCTATGGATCACTATGGATCACAGTGTCTCTATGTAATGCCTGAATAATCTGATACCTTCGTTCTTTCACTCATGTCATTAATTTAAATTTCCACCTAATTGAATCATTGCTAGAAGTACGTAGTTAAGGCAATTTGCCACTATTTCCAGACGTCTTTGGCAATTTTGAATGTCTGTAAAGTTGCTATTTCCTTTTCACAATATTTTATTCCTATATAAGGGTCCAGATTCCCCATATAGTCCTTGAGTCTCAAGCCCCAGATTATGACCTCAAAGGAGAATATAGGAAATCAAAATTTGGCATTCATCCCATTTTTTGACTTAAGTGCCTAAGTATATCATAGGGGTAGCATGCCTATGTATAAATAGAATACGGTCTCTCTCTTAAGTACATACCTAAGAGCCAGTGTCTACTAGACCATAGACTAAGAGACATGTGGTGTAGATCAAATTAACAAGAGCATTAAATAAATAATTGAAACAGCTTTAACTAAATAACCACGAAAGTAAATAAATAAACCCTAAATTAGCAGGATGTTCTTGGCAATCCTAAATCCAATCAATGTTTGCTGATTACCAGCATTCTTAATGCAATTAAAACACAGTAGTATGCATTTGTTGTATTCTAATATTTTTATAGGAATGCATGTATTCTGACAAAAGATGATTTAGTGCAATAATACTTGGATTATGCAAAGTTGCAATATGCAACTTTGATACCTTTTCTGTATTTTGCTCTTCTAATCATCATCTGTATGTTTATATATTTTCAACATTTATGATGTTTCTCTCCAAAGCTATAAAAGAGAAATACTTAAGAAGCCCAGTTATAAACATTTGCAAGTTGTATTTTCCCTGTTCTATGCCCATGCCTTTCAGTTTAACACACACACACACACACACACACACACACACACACACACATTCACACACACCCTGGAGTCATGCCTTTCTGTTTTACACACACACACATACACACACATACAAAGGCTGACACACATTCACACATGCACACATACCCTGGAGTCATACTGTTCTGTTTTACACACACACACAAGGACACACACACATACACACACACACACACACACACACACACATTCACACACACCCTGGAGTCATGCCTTTCTATTTTACACACACACAAAGACACACACACACATTCACACATGCACACACACCCAGGAGTTACAGCTGGGAAGAAAACCTCCCACCAAACCCACTTACAATGCAGCAGCAACCTTTCACACTTCCCAACGCACAGACCAGAGAAAAGTATAAGCATTTCTGTTCTCTTCAGAACTAGATGAGGATCATTGAGTGGTGACTGGGAAGACATTTTCCATCATCCTTCTCTTGTCTTCCTAGCTTTCAGGATGCTCAGAAAAAGAATGCTATGCTTATTTGTCAGGATAAAAATCGCCCAGTATTTCCTGTGAGTCACCAGCGGGAGGAGTAATGCGATTCCATCCTATGGCTGAGTAAACACAGAGATCTGATTTCAGGCTGGGGACAAATTTCAAAGTGCAAATATAAATCACATAGTTAATCCTTTTTTCCTCTTCTGAGCAATCCTGCCAGGTATCCAACAAGAGGGTGAAAATCACACTTCTTACTTGGGCATATGATTTTCTACTTTTCATTGCCTTTTTTTGTTAAAAGCATGACATTTCTTTCTTGAATGTTTTTTTCTCAATTTGGGGAATTTTTAAAATTAATTTTTCAAAATGACCTAATTTTTATTATTAGGGTCTGGATAATTTTAGAATTTTTAAAAATTTTATTTGTAATTATTGTGGGTACATAATCAATGCTTAGGATGTTTCAGAACAAAGCATCGAGATATGAGGAAAATTTTAATATGGAAAAAACTGGGACAAACAATAAGATAAATAAATAAATGCATTTTTCTATCTATGTAGGTGTGTGGCTGAGAGACAGATGAATAAAAACAGGGTCCAAGGGCAGTGGGGATGGTTGAAATGTTCTTCACACCGTGTGCTTCCATGAGGATTTATCTTGTTACCTCATATCTTTCACCCTGCGGAGGAGATGCTGCTATAACTTACAGCCACAAGAAAGCAAGAACACCAGAGAAGAAAAACATCTGTCTGGTCATTTGGCCATTTGGTCTATTTGTGAACTTTTATGTGAAAGAAAGGAAAGACGGAGACAAATTTGAAGGCAGGTAGGAACGGAAATGTGTATAACTTAGAGGAAAGCGAGTGAGCAGAAGTGGGCTTCTTACTCCAACTCCTCCCATCTCCTTGACCATGTGGAATCAGTTCTGGCCCCAGTTAAACCATTAACTCAGTTTAAGACCAAGGATAAGCCATTTGATCTCTCTTCGGACCACAAATCTCATCAATAAAGGATTTGGAGGCCCTTATAAGGTTTCGTGAATAGATAAAGTGGAAAGGTTGAATGGCTTTCTCTGATGACCATGAGGCCCAACACAGTAAGAATCATTTCACTTTAGGGCTAGAAGGGAGAGAGACTTCCCCACAGGGCATCCTGGTACCCTCAGTAAGGGGCATACTCAGTGTATTTTGCTTCGTGCATGCTTCTTCTTGCTAACTCCCCCCGCTGTTCTATGCAAGGCATTGTGTGTTTAATCGTTCAGAGCAGCTTGAAACACGGTGCCTGGATGCTCTCATTTGGCACTTGTTTCTGTGGCGCCCTCACACAAACCAACCTGATGAAGGAATCTAATTGTTGGATAATTTGATTTTTTTTTCTTATTTCCAAGAGTAGATGCTGTTTGGATGTAAAGACTTTCGGAAAAAATAATGCCCTTTAGAGTGAAAGGTAGCACGGAGGAGAAGTGCAGCAGACATCGGTGGCAGCACCTACCAGCTGCACATCCAGTGGCCAGCGCCTGCAGCAAAGGCTTTCTTTTGCTGTTGGAGCCCACTCTGCCTCTTATATGGCAGACCTGACAAATGGCAGAATTTTTGCCCTTCGGGAGCAGCCCTCGTTCCATAACTAAAGTAATGGGCTCATGGGAGGCAGCGTGTAAATGTCCCAGCTCCCTTGCCCTTCTGAGGTGCACCATCTCTACTGGCTTTCAGGATTTCCCCAGTGGCATTAGGCTCCACCCACACATGGTGATAAGTTGGCTCCATGACACATCTTGTTGGCTGCCTTCCTTCCTTGTCTCACTTCCTCACCCTCTCCTGGTCATGTCCTTTTTCTCCCAAACTATTTGCACTTGAATTCTTATCTTGGGGTCTGCTTCTGTGGGAGGCCAAACTAAGATAGCATGTTATCAGAAATTTGGCTTATTGTATGTTAGTTTTATTTAAAAGGAAACCCTTTAAAGACAGCTTGTGCCAGGTGCTCCTGAGCACTTTACAGATATAAATCTCATAAATCCTTTCAAAATCTTCTGAGTTGAGGTACTAAATAAGATTGGTCTATTTAAATTTTCTGCAACCATAAAAAATGATTTCAATGTTTTTTTCTTTTAATTTTCAACAATGAGTTAAATTTCAAAATGGACAGATCCATAACTATATTAAGATCTTTAACTTAGTCATAAAACTATACATAACCTGAGATCACTTGGGAGACAAAAGTGACAAATACTTAAATATGTCAGTATTTTACAGTGACTTTCAGTTATGGTTCCTTTATGCTTCAGTTTCTGTTATTAAAACAGATAATTGTAATACTTACACCTGCTTTTACTTAACTTTAAACTTTATGGATATTTTAATAATGAAACTAATTCAAGTTATTCTGTTTGTATAATAATAAAATGACCTAAAATGCACTGTAACATGTCAGCATATAATAAGAATGAAAGTTTCTTCATTAAGACATGAAATGAAAACAGATTGATTATCTGGGTTTCAATCCTGCTTCTTATACTTTTAAACTACGTAAGCTTGGGGAAATTAATTAACCTCTCCATGCCTTAATTTCCTCATCTATGAAATCAGGATAATTATTCCTTATTCATAGTGTTTCCATGTGGATCAATGTAATAGTAACTATATAGCACCTAGAGGTGTCTGGCACATATTAAAAACTCAATAAAAGGTAGCTATTACTTTCATTGTTATTACTCCCCAGCTTGGGTTATGTGATACCAATCTCCAGGTCTTCTTAGGAGCATTTTTCTTGTTAATGGCTGGGTTATCCCCTGCAACAATATGAACCGTGGATCAGCATGCTTTTATTAGGGTGGTTATGTTTCTGTGAGTAAAACAGAGCTTCTCAAACTTTCATTTATCACCCACCAATTGATTGGAGATTTAATCAAGAAACGAAACACAATCGCGTCATTGAAGCCCAAGAAGTCTTCCCGAAATTAAATACTTTCCTGACTCTCAGCAACAGTAGGTTGCTAATGATGAGAGTAGAGAATAGTTAACTTAGTCATCTTCCCCCTACCCCCATCTTCTTGTTCTGAGGCTTGGCAGTGACATGGCAACTGGGTAATCACCGTGGGTCCTCCTCCTCCTTCTCCTGCCCTGCCCTCCTCCTCCTCTCCTCTTTCCTCATTGTGTTTCCATTGTTTTAGACTTTATTACTCATTATATAATGTGTTGCCTTTCAAACTTGTATTCCTGTTGTGAGTCATCAATTGACTTCATATGAGTGTGTTTTTTTAATTTTATAATTCTTTGGAAGGCAAATGGTAGTGCTTGCCAGATTTTCTCATCTTAATGAAGGACCAAACAATTGGAATGTTGTGTGTGTGTCATTATCTTCATACATCTTAGTGGTTTTCCCCTTATTTCCCCATGTTTCAAGATTTCCTGAAATTTTAATAGATATTACACTTGTAAAGTCAATTTAAGAAAACAAGGTTAAACATAATCTATTCCCTTACAAGAAACAGATGTACAGAATTTTTCTCAACATTTTAAAAAATCCTTTTATTTATTTAATCTGCACATAGTTACTGAATATCCATTATGTAACCGGCACTGTCTAGGAATTTAAAAAAGGAGAGGAGGAGGGGGAGAAGGAGGAGGAGGAGGACACATTTCCTTTTTTGTTGGTTTGATTTGTTTTTTTGTGTTTTGTTTTTTTATAGACTCAGGGGGTCTATAAAACTGTAACAAACGTAGTTTGTTTACATGGGTTTAGTGCATAGTTGTGAAGTCTGGGCTTATAGTGTATGCATCACCCGAATACTGTAAATTATACCCATTAAGTAATTTTTCATCCCCCACCCCCTCCCACCCTCCTACCATCTCACCCTTCTGAGTATCCAATGTCTATTATTGCACTCTATGTCAGGAGGACACTTTGCTAAGGGCAAAAAAGGAAGGCTGCAAGGACACAAGGCAAACAGGGACCTAAAAAGTCACTAGAAAATAAAAGGAAGGGGAAATTTCAATGGCTTGACCTATGATAAGAAAATCAACTTGGATGAGAACTGAGGAAAAGCAATTGAATGTGATCACACTGGAGAGAGCAATTTCAAAATGGAGATAGAGCTAAAAGTCAGAATGTAGGGAATTGAAGCAATGAGAGAATACAAAGAAAGAAGTGGCCAGAGTTTGAGCAGGAAAGGAAGGGAAAACATAAAAAGAAATGAGAAGCAAAGGTGAATTTTAGGTGAAGTTAATGAAACTTAAGCTTCAGGGCTCCTCTCTTACACAGACCCCTTCCAAGGCCCTGGGAGGGGCCCTAGCAATGTATTCATGCGGTCCTATGTTTTTGTACACTTTGCAAGGTATTTTAACTGCAATGGATAATAAGACCATTCTCTTTCCACTTTAACTTCCCCTCCTTAGTATGAGGTGCAATTAAGGAAAAGGTGAATTTGGTTTGGATTTAGTGGGACTCATGGGCACAAAGTAGCATCTGGGTATAGTTTAATTGTGGGCTGACCAGGTGTAAAAACAGCTTCTGGAGTCGCTACTACCTATTCTATCCAACATCACGTGAGGATAACAACAAAAAATTGGTCTGGTGTTGGCAATTTAAAGGTTATTTTAAATTTTTCACTCAGAGAAAACTTGAAATTCCTCCAAATCTTGCAACATATATTGGAAAAAAATTGATAATTTTCTAAAACTGGCAATAATTCTAAAACCTAACATACCATTACCAATAACCAGTTATGATCCTGAAAAAACAATTCCTAGCCTAGATATAATAAAAACTAGAGTTCATTCAACCATGCTAGGAAAAATTACAAATTATTTTTCTTTTCTCAACATAGAAAAATGCTGTTATAAAATTGCTGTCAGATGAGGAGGTGATCAAAAGTATGATGTTTCATTCGTAATCAGCTTTTTAAAAAATTGTAATTTGTTATGATGTATTTTCTCCTCTAAATATACATTTATTTTTAAAACCAATGTTGTATTCTTAAGCATTTTACCACCCAAAACCAGAATACATTTATGATGCACTCAGGTTTTATTGTTTTTGCTGTTTTGAAGGTAGAGGGAGGATGTGAAGGGAAGTAAAACTAATGAACATCTACCCACTAAGTGCGACAAATATTATTTCCTGATTTCATCCTCTGAACAGTCATTCCAATTAAACATTAATATTATTATACTTGTATAAATGATGAAACTGAGGCTCAGTTTCCAAGGTCACTCTGCTGGTAAGCAGTAGGACTGGATGTGAGGGCAGATCTGTCAGATTTCAGAGCCTGTGCCTCCTATCATACTGCACGGTAAGCTGGAAAAGGGCTGATAACTGAAACAAGATGGGAGATTTTAAGTACACAATACGCTAATGAAATATAGTGTTGAGAAGTTATAATTATTTGCAGGAAAACATATTAATTTTGTTTTTTTAAGTGATTTTACTAATTGATCATTCTCATACAAATACACAGATTTCTCACTGCATCTCAAAAGGCACAGTGCATGCCTATGATATTGAAATATTCAGTGTTTTTGGCCACATATTATATTACAGTTCATGTATTGGTATATAATAAAATACATTGCACATATGAAAGTGAGTATATAAATTGCTATTAAGAAATTTTAAAGAAGTAGGCAATAAAATGTGTTCATAAAGTCATAAAGGCCTATGTCAAAACTGGAAAACTGGTTGAGTATCTTTCATTAAAGCAAATGTTTTGTCCATAGTCAATATGACGTTTGCCAATTTGGACTTCTTGGCCTTTTCCCACTTTTACTCTGCAAGCATCTGTCAATTCTCTGTGGCAAGATGTCCATTGGCTGACTCCCACATTGTTATGTAACAGGAAGAAAACAGCTCAACCAAATTCATGCTCTTCTAGAATAAGAATTTCTTTTGTGTATACATATGCTCCCTCTAAGGTCCTCCATTGTATTAAATGTTTCCACCCCAATAAAGGTGTTCAGCACTTTAAACATTTGATAACAGAATATTTCATGAAAGTAGATGTGATTATCCTTTTTCAGTTCTTTAGCATTTATAGTAAGGACAGGCTAAAAATTTGTGATTATATTTCATTGTTTTAGCCAGGTCACATGTCCACCAGGATGCCATAGCGTGACATTTCTAACCATGGTTTTATTTACATAGAGAGTCTGAACACACACCTGTATGATAGGAAATAACCTACAGCAGGCAAGAAATTTATAGCAGGTAATTGTTATTGGACTGAGACCAATTCTTTCCTGTGATGAACTATATGTGAATTTCTGGGGAACTGAATCCTCTTATAGTATTTATATTTCCTGTGCTAATCTATATAGTATCCATTTTTAGAATGCCTTTGTGAAGTTAGGGTATTTTTGAAAGCTTATCAGCTTTCCAAATGAATCCTTTCCACTAATATTTTTACAAGATAGTGATAATAACTGGAGTACTGCTCTGAGAAATGAACTAAATATAGTATCCATTTGTAGCTCATTAAATGCAGAAACTTGATCGGGGTGTCTGTGTGGCAAATTCTTCAATTGCTCTTGGCTTGTGCCTTAATATAAAACTGTAATGTAGATGATTAAAGGTTTTGTAGTAAGCTGACATTACATATCTTGGCTACAACACATTTCATTTGCAACAGGGACAAGTATCTTACCAATCTCAGGTGAATAAATATGTTAATAATTTTTTAAAAATTGCTTTCTGTATATGTGAGAAACAAGTAAAAATAGCATAACAACATACTCGGTTCTGTACGAATCCACATATAGTTTCAATAGTATTGTTTTTTCCCTCAACTGACTTTATTCTTGAATTGAATTTTATTTAAATTTTGATTACATATTCCCAGGCACTATATTGACTGAATCAACTGTTTCGTTTCGTATCAAGTAGTTTACCACAGAGTTGACTTTGTGAAGCTAGGGACATTAATAAGACGAAAAAAGAACAAGCTTAGGCCTCGAGATAATTACCAGACTGTAACCCTGGTGTTTATATATTGCCCAGTGCCTACTAGGCTCTAGTAACTACTATTCTCAAAATGATTGAATGAGGAAGTTTTTATTCAACTACTTCTGCTTGATAATCATGGTAAGGTGAAAGCAAAACAGAGAACAAATGGAATATGTGTATGAAATGGGGGCTAATTTATAACATAAATTATTATATACCCTATGTTATTATATACCCTATGTTATTTGATTTTTTATTCTTCTATGGTGTCTTGATGTTGTATACTGAAGAGAAGGGTGGCGTCTGAAGAGGCAATTAGACACAGGCATGTGGGCATTGCTCAGGAGGACTGCAGAAGCCATTACAATGGGGAATTGAAAAATAGGTCAATATTCTCTTTCTGTTCAAATAATGCAGCATGTAGGTTTAGCTGTGGGCAAAGAGATGGACTTAATCATTTCTCAAGGAAGCTTTTATGTCATTGATTCTTGCTTCAACTTTGCTTCATTTAGCAGGCTGTTTCTTGTATAAGTTTTAAGTAAGAACCAGAAATTGTTACTCAGAATCCTCATATATTTTAGTGTGGCTTAATATAAAACTTTAGTCATATAGTTATATTTAAAGCCATATATAAAATCTTTATTATATTATATATCTATATATATATTTAATAACAAGAAAACATGTGACAAATGATTTCCCATACCAAACTGAAGGTTATAATAAGGACTGTGACAGAGTCTATCTGTATCTACATTTACTCATCAAAACAAAAAATGCCTAATGTGCAACTAGGCATTCCTGTCTGTTATGAGTATCATAAACCTTTCATCCTACTCAGTTCTAATGATCCGAGAGAATGTAAGCATTATAAACAAATGGGAATGTTCAAGAACATTCTTCTGTGGTTCTCATTTGCCTGAATTATGTTAACAAACAACTAGTGTTAACATAGTTAAAATGACCTCCTGAGGTGACAGGACTTTAAATCAATTCATGAATGGATAAAGAAAATGTGGTGCTCGTGGGTGTTTGTGTGTGTATATACATCTATGTGTGTATATACATATATACATACATATATGTGTATACATATATACACACATACACATACCATGGAGTATTACTCAGGTATAAAAAGGAATGAAATAATGTCTTTTGCAGCAACTTGGGTGGAACTGGAGACCATTATCCTGAGTGAAGTATCTCAGGAATGGAAACTCAAACACCATATGTGCTCTCAAATAAGTGGGGGCGAAACAGTGGGTACACACGGGCATAGAGAGATATAAAGGACATTGACATCCAAGAAGTGGGGAGGCTGGGAGGTGGTGAGGAGTAAAAACTTACCTACTGGATACAATGAACACTATTCTGGTGATGGACACACTAAAAGCCTCCACTTAAGCCTTATACAAGTCATCCATATAACAAGAACATTTGTACCCCCTTAATATTTTGGAATAAAAAAATGTTAAATACCCTAAATTTCTCACAGATTTTCAGGAACTTTGAAAAATAGTTTTTCTACTTGTGAACAATGCAATTTCATAGATAACATCAATTTATGAGCCAACCAATGAAGAAATATGTGGCCAAACTCCTAATCTGTAGGCCCAGGCTGTTCACTGGCTTGTTCATTCTCCCAGCTGGCTGGTCAAAGAATACAAACTAGAATCCAGACCTCTCAATTCTCAGTCCTCTTTGCTTTGCAACATTACACAGCCTCATATCCACATCGTCTATTGGATTTCTTTTCTTTAAAACACACAGAAATGAAAATGTGCTGTATTTATTAAAGAAGAATGGACTAGAAATTTCCCATGCTGGCCTCTGAACATTTTTGGCAGAACATGGCTATTTCACACAATGTTGTGGTATTGCTCCATCCTACAAGAGTTCTCTTTTGGTTTCTCAATTAAATATAAAGATACAGTTGTGTGTGGTGGCTCGTCAGTAGTTTTAATGTATATAGTAGCCCAGGAAAAAATAATCATAACATCTAGTACAATTTCAAATATACAGACCATGTTCTGTAAATATTTGATGATAATGATGTTTAATATCTATTTGGAACCTTTCCAAAGTAAACACATACACAGTTATTTTGCATAATTTACTTCTTCTCTCTTTCAGATGTACACTTAGTGTAGAACTCTATCTTCCAGATTGACTTACGTGAAGTACTTATCAGAGGCAAGTGAAGGAACTAGATATCTCCAAATTTTTTCTAGGTCTACGTGTCTTTTACTCAAAAAAGTTCTCCAGCTTTTTGATCATGAATATTATGCCATAGTATAATTTTAACTAATTTCTGCCTCTCCAAGTCATGCTCCAACCCCCATGGGAAGGAGTTGGGACAGGACTGTTTGTAATTCAAGTAGACCCCACTAGAGTGCACCATGTGAACCAAAAGGATAATTTAACAGGTTTTCAAAGTCTCAGGATGGAATAATCAATCATAACTCTAGTCATCAAGGGAAAACTTCTAAACATTTAAGCAAATGTGCATTGAAAAATATTGACTTGCAAATGCATTAAGAACAAAACTACAGAATTTATGTTTACTGAATTTCTAACTATTCTACACCATGTGACTTGGCTCTAGGGAACACAAATGTTACATTTTCCAAAGGTAAAAATTACTTTAACATGTCTATGACATAATAAACAAGCATAGACTGCTTACTTAAATGTGACATATTATATAGACTTTTATACTAAGGGTTTGTTGGACATCAGTTTTATGGCCTTCCTGACAGAATAGTGAGGAGAGGAAAATTACATGTTTCAGGACATAGAGAATACAAAATCAAACACCAGAAAGCCTGAGCATTGAAACCAAAATCATGGAAGACTAAAGTCAACCAAAGGAACACAGCACTAAAGCTTGGTTTCTGGATATAGATGGTCTTAAATGAAAAGATAAGTGCTCACAGAGCCCTTGAGGAAAAAAGCAAGGAAAATGAGAAACTCAGATGGGCTGGCAATACAGGCATTATGAGCTTAGGAGCAACAGAGGAAATGGTGGCCTTGGGACAAGATGCCATCCTATGAGCTCTTAGAAACCTGCTGTAGTTCTAAATGTTAACCAAAAAAAGAAAAAAGAGTTGATTTTGAGGAACATGTCATGTTAGAGCAGGAAAAGAAAAAGAGATGGTTGAACTTTCAAAGGAAGAGAAGGACTGGCTCCCACAAAACCCGGCTGAAGTAGTCCTTACAGTATTCATTCCTCTGCCAAATCACTGAAATCCTGCCCTGGAGACAATCGTACTCCTGAAACCACTCCTCAAGAAAAGGTAGAGTGTGGTCACAGCTCAGGAGGAAATAAAGATGAATTGGGAGAAATGGCTCCCTGGCCATAAGACTCTGAGAAGTATTAGAGAGAACTGCCAATGATTCCCTTAAAAAATGCTTTTCCAGTTATAGGGATTCAACAACTGAATAGACCACAAATGGGACAAATAACAAAAATTTACAAAGAGAATCAAAGAACATCAAAAACATAGGCCATTCAAGAGGAAGTGGTTCGTTTCGCACATAATTCCATTCAGGTCTTCCTGCTCTGCTGAGCAGTCGACTTCTTGCACCTTGGGTAATTCTGATGGGTTTAGACTTGGTAGAATTAATGGTATTTTTGTGATTGTAGATGGTACAACCTTCTCAAATTCTGTTGTGAATAGCAAAGTGCTAAAGAAAGGTTGATTTTTTTTCAAGTGCTAGACTTTTTAAAATTGTGGATATTAAAAATGGAGTGTTTATCACTGAGTATCATTGATCATTCTCCCAATTCCAGTGAGATTATTTCCAGATTCTGGTGTGGACAATGTGTTTTGGATTGAAAGTAGCACCCAGGGAACTTCCATATAACCCACATTTTCACGGACACGTGGCAGGAAGGCTGGTCTTTAGCTGAGCTAGGCTTGCCCTTGGGACATCACGTGGTACATTGTCAATAAAAGCCCCTTTCTGGCCACGTCCAAAAAGAAGAGGAAGTTGTATGAATGCAGCAGCCATACATTCCTTCACATGTTTAAATTAATTCTTATTTTTAAAATTGTCTTTGAATGGCTGAACCACAGAATTCACATGCCCAGAAGCAATGACAAATCATCAAATCTTTGTGTTTATTTTTAAACAAGATACATCATTTAACTATTATACGAGGGGCCTAGAATCAGCCACATATAAAAGAAATGAACAGCCCAGTTTAAATCCTGTAAAGACAGTAAAGTTATATACCACAACTGTTGAACATGGTGAATTGGCCAGAAGAGACTGGAACTATTGAAACCAAGATTATATTGTGAGAAGAAAACATTTATTATCTGATAGTTAAAGGATATTTCTCTAGATGATAAGAAGAAGATACATCAGACAGGAATCAAGACATTCCAGCAAAGTTTAGGAATGTGTTGATAGACTTAGACACCTGCCTGAGCTCTGTGGTCTCCTGGGAAAAGCAATAATTCACACTGGGAGGTAGGATGTCCCATAGTCAGGATAGATGTCTCTGGGTAAGGACAAAAAGCTTGAGAGGGCTTTCTGTGTGGGAACATCTTCAAAGAGCTCTTACAGTGGTGTGTTCACAGACTGGGACTGACCACATTCAGTGGGCTTCAGTGCCCTTAAGAACCCACTGCCCTGAAATTTAGAATCACAAAGTAATTTGGGGAATCACGCTGGATTACATTACTGGGGCCTTTATAAAAATTTAGGTTGAGTAGAAATATATGTCTCAAGAATTCTGAGACAAGTTGGGAATTTTAGTGGTTTGCTTTTATTTTAAAAACCAGGGAAAAACTTTAAAATATATTAAGTATTTTGTTTCAAGTCAACACTTCTCTAGTCTTAGCCATTTTGCTTTTGCTTTCTTTGCCTGCCTTGACAATTTCTCAGTTAATATTTTTTATTAAACAATTGGACTTAGTATGAGGCTGTTTAAAACATACTTAAAAAAACTATATCGAATTACTGAAAATGACTGAATGTACAAGATTAAAAAGCTGTCAGATCATTCTATGAAAGGGGAAAGAAAAGAATTACTTGAAAGCGGTTCTGTTAAAGATATCCACGACATATTGTTACCTGAACAAAAGCAAACTGCCAACAGTATGTATAGTCTGACCCCATTTAAAATGATGGATAAATAAATAAAAGCATTATACATGTACACAGTATAAATAAAGTATAGAAAGACACACCAAAATTATTTTATGTTAACAATACTTAAATACAAGTGGTATATTTGTGAATGAATTTTGTTTCTTCTTTTTACTTGCATTTTTCTAATTGTCTATAATTACTGTGCATTAATTTGAAAAAAAAATAATAAAAATGTATTTAAAAATAAAATGGCTCATTTTCATATAAATGCCCGTTGGCATGGCTCAGGATGCTAGAATTGATGACTCATAGGGATCTGACTGCTGTATTTCGGGATTTGTGTGTGTGTGTGAGAGCCTTGGCAGTTTACTCAGATTGAATGGGGCAGACATTTTGCTGGTGGAGCTTAGCACTTTAGGCTCTATCCTCACTCCACCCAGATCCTCAAGAGTACATACACCAAACCCATACATATCTATTGGCCTGAGTCTTCCACCAGCATGATTTATTTTGTGCAGACCCTAGGGTGAGGCCAGGCCATGTTCCACCACTGCCTGATTTTTCTTGACCCCCACTTTGCCTAAGTGGTTCCTGAGACAATACTATTATAGGCAAGTTGCAATTCTAAGACCAGGACAAAGGTTCAGGGATTTAGTACCAAGTCCCACCACACGAAGGATAAGACAGTCAGTATTGACTCAGAAGCTGGGGGAGGTGGAAGAGCTAGGCCAGGAAGAGGCTTGGAGAATGAGTAGGGAGCCCAGAGGTATTGCAGCTATCATCCTTCCATGTCGAATGGCCTTCGATGAGGCTGTCTTACCATTACCGTTCTGGAAAGCCAGCTTGCCATCTTAGCAGAAAAGGCCTCACCATGCACGCTGTGCTGGATCCCCACCAGGCAGCACCCAGTATCTGGTTTATGGCTTCAGAGGTAAGCAGAGGTCCAAAGACCATGAAAAAAGCAGTATGTTTGAAAGCATTCAATATGAATATTGAAATCAATTCAAGGAAACACCGTTAGAAAAGCCAAAATTTTGCTGAACTCATTGCATTCATTTTATAGTTAATATTGTTTTTATTTTAAATTACAAATTGGAGGAAGGGCAATATAATCTCAATATTTACAGCCGTGGAAATCCAAATCTGCATACGTGAAACAGATCACTGGCCCTGTGATGTGAAGTCATGATGACCCACATGCTCTTCCTTTTTGCACACATGCACAGACACACAGGCACACACAGCCAAACTAACTCAAGAATTTCTCATGGTAAAATTTTATCCATTTAATTTAAAGTTTTGGTCCTTATGCAAAAATGCAAGTACTTGCTAGGATAGGTAACACAATAAAGCCTTGATCCTGGGAAGGGAACACGAGGATGCCGAAAAGCAGCAGTGGAGGAAGGGAATGGGGACTTCAAAGACAGAGACCATCTTCATGATTTACCTGCATCTTTGGAATAAGCTTTATGCTTCCTGCAATCCTTTTACAAAGAAAAGTGCAAATAATTCTGACGGTTTCCCTATGCCTTTTAAGAGTTGGTCTCAAAATAATTTTCTTTCCTAAAGAAGTAAAGCAGATGATAATAAGCACATGGTAAATAGTTTCTTGCTGTATGCAAACACTCTGACCAAAATGTCCTATTTTATAACTCATTCAGGATGATATATATATTTCTTTTTAAAAAAAAAGCAGAAATAGGGATATTTTGAAGAAAGAATGATGAGGAGTTGGAGAAATAATTAAAATTCTGTATTTTCATTATCAGTTTCTTAATAAAAACTAAGCTTTGCATGAGTAAAGGCATTGTAGATTTTTTCTTTTTAAATTTCAAGATTAAATTAATTTCATGTATATCAATTCATTACTTAAAAGTTTACATGTTTGCATATAATTTGGAGAGCTTTACATTTCTGTATTAATTTAATAGTTCAAATTAGTAGTTATTATATGTCTTAGTCAAATGCAATAAATATTAATAGTCATCATGCCAGTGATGAGCCTGGAATGTAAAATACTATTATGAAATTCAGAAAGGACATCCAACTTTAAAAAGCATTGAAGCTTATCGTAGAATCATTGGCAGTGACGGTCAGACACAATCTTGGACGTTTTGTGTAGAAAATTAATTTCCCTAAATACCTGTCCTTATTTTAAAATTTAAGTATAGGAATTTTGGAGTATATTTTCCCCATGTTCAAGTGATCCAAATTTTACAGCTACAAAAATAAACACTTATTAATTACTTAACAATAGACTTCCTTATATATCTATCATACCTCAAATCTCTTTTCCACGTACCAGTTTTAAACTCCAAGGCACCTTCTATGAATATTCTTTACATAAATCATATATACCCTTCCATGCACTCTTCAACTTAATAGTTACCATATTCTCAGTCTAACCAGTGTGCTTGGGCCCTTTAAGAATTAAAATATGATTAAAAATACCTTCTCACAGGACTCTCATAAAGATTAATGGAGACTAAATAATAGGAAGAACCCAATCTAAGTCTTTGAACATTGTAGGGCTATGCCGGGTTTTGCTCTTAACAAGCCATCTCAACTCAACTAATGTGGGTTAAAGTGGAGATGCAGCTCAGACCCTGTGTCCCAAGCTTAGGATTCTTTTTCTCAATCTGCTGGGTCCATCCTCTCAAGGAGAAGTGGGGCAGAGGGGTAGGATTACAATTGCTGATTATAGAAAAGTGTCTGGTTCCTTTCTTTCCATTCTTCATATCTCGTCTTATAGGTTCACTTTATTTAAATCTGAGGGCAATCTGAGTGAATTAACATGCAAGAATTTTACATTTTTGTTTGTAGGGGAAAAACGATCTCTGGGCCCACTTTTCACACTTTATCGCCCAACTGGGAGGCCAAATTGACACTGTTACATCCATGGGCTTTAGAGTGGGCCAGACGTGTGCCCTACCACTCATTAGCTGTGTGACCTTATGCTGTCCAAGCCTCTCTGTTTTCTTAACTTTAAAATGAGAATTATAATAACAGTGATGATTATTGCATGGAATTTTGTCAGTTTGAAATGAAATAATGACTATAATGCACTTTGTGTCAAGCTTGACACATACTGAACATTTTAAACACGTCAGGAATTGTTAAAACTACTCTTTTACTAAGTTATAAGATGTGGTAGGAGGGAATAGATAAGTGTGGCAGACAATTGGTTGGTTGATCTAGTCCCATCCACACCCCTTGTCTCTAGTCACCTTCCAATGACTGGTGTGGGGATGTCAATCCAGGTAGGGCCAATGAGGTAAATGAAAAGCGTTCATAAGGGGAAAGACTTGACTTTTGCCATTCTCTCCCCTCTGTTCCTGCTCAGAGATGGAACAGGAGTGAGACAATAATTACGAGGACAGAAGCTAACACGCTAAAGATGGCGGAACGTGTAAGACAGGAAGGGCTTGGATCCTTGATGACACCACTTAGTGGCCAGATACCCTGCCCTGCCAATCCCTGGAGAAAAATAAACTCCTGTCTGCTTAAGCCACTACAGGAGTGTTTATTTTCCACTGAAAATACTTTTAACTAATAAAATATGTCAAAATTAGAGGTGAGGGTCAGGGAGAAAGACAGAGAGAGAAGAAGGACAAAGACAGAGAGACAGAGTGAAACTGATTTCATGAAAAACAGTGTTTAACTTCTTAAGAATAAACACCTTTCAATTATCAATACTATGTATTTCATTATCAATTATCGATTATATAATCAGGAAGTTGATACGATGGCAGAAAATACCAAATAAAAATTTCCATCATTCAAGAGATTTCCTGTGCAGAAAAATAAATCCATTTTATTCCTAACCCTAAACACATTCAAGGATGAGAGAAATATATGACAGTAGACAGGAAATTAAATCTGAGGAAAGGTTGCCTAAAAACAGAATAGACCATGTAACTGTCAGAGGGAAAAACATTTTTTATATATATAAAATATGCTATTCAAGCCTCTCGGAGTGGAAATGTAAATTTCTACTCAATATTACTGAACTTCTTTTTTTTTTTATAAAAATACCACCAACTTAGAAATTTTTATTTTTCCTAAGATATACAAATAGAATTAACACAAGAGTTCACATATTCTGTGATTTCTAAACATTTAACCATCAACTGTCTCTGTGAAATGCTGTCGTCCTTCATAGTTCAGAGAAAGTTCAGATGCCTTCTGTGAAAGCCCAACTTTCTTCCTTTCTATCCTCAAAATTAATTTGTCTTTTCAGAAGTCTTGATGGATGTTTTCTTTGTTTGCCTCTCCATGTTGCTGCTTGATTTGATAGATTTCATTTTCTAGTTGCACAATAGTCCGTTCAATCTCATAATTCTTACTGACCAGGGATACCCAATTTGATTCCATTTCTCTCAATTTAGATCCAGCTGTGAGTTGCATGTTCTTTCGCTGCCAGTTTAAATCCTGAATATGTTTTCTTAACTTCTGAAGCTCTTTCTGTGCATGTTCAATCATATGAACCAGATTTTCATTATATACTTTCCAGGCATTACATCCATGCTGTGACATTAGTTCCAGATTCTCAATTCGAACTGCTTGGTGCTCTAACTGGGCCATAGAATTGTTTACACATTCTTGCCATGCAGTAATGTCACTTTTCTGACCTGAGGAAGGGGCTGGAAGCTCATATCGTTTCATACTGAGCAATTCAATTGGTTGTCGAGCAGCCAGTCTTTCAAATTCATTTCTCATTATGTCAGTTTCAAAAGCAGAATAATCTGGGGCTGTCAGGTAGCTCAGGTAGTTTTTAGTTAGTCGATACCTGCGGGTGTCCTCCTCCACCAGCGCCGCAGCCGCTTCCCTCACACCAGGTGCTTCGTAACCTTGATCAAAATACGGCAGCGCGTCCACCACAACTTCTTCAGCCACCAAGCCCGTGCCCGCCATCACAAAGAGCTTAGCACCACGCCTCAATATTACTGAACTTCTAATGAAGTTCTTTCAGTGAAGAATTGCTTGGATATAGGAAATATGGGCTATAACAATTAAAATAATCTTGCCAAGAGTAGCTAATTTGGAGCAAGTTATCATTTTAAAAAATGATGCTGAAAATTATAAGCAATATTTACTGCAATTAATTGAGGAAAACATATTATTTTGTTTCTTTCTTAATATCCTTTATTTAAGTTACAGGCAATAAATAGCATTTAGCCAGCCAGGATTTCTGCAGCACTCATTTTCTGCCTACAGTAATGTTTAGAAAAGAAAGGTTTTTCCTTTCTGAGTGCTTAGCATTTGGTGACTATGAAAAAATCAGGGCTTTACTGAGGCAGTATTGTCTTAGTTCAGGTTGCAGTAACAACACACCATAGACTGGGTGGCTTATAAACAACAGAAATTTATTTCTCACAGTTCTGAAGGCTGGGAAGTCCAAGATCAAGGCACCAGAAGGTTCAGTGTCTGAGGAGAACCTGCTCTCCGGTTCGTGGATAACATCTTTTCACTGTGTTCTCACATGTTGGAAGGGGCGACGGGTGGCTCCAGGGCTCCTTCTATAAGAAAAGCTCTGCCCCCATGACCTGATCACCTCCCAAAAGCTCTGGCACCTAATATCATCACCTTGGGGGTTAGGATTTCAACATATGAATTGCGGGGAGACATAAACATTCAGACCACAGCAAGCATCTTAAGCAACTAATGGTATAAGAAGATTAAATTCTTTTTCTTTTCAAAATATAACTTTTTTTTTTTACACAAAGAAATGAAAACATCTGGGAGGTGCTCTGAACTGGAAGGGGGTTGGGAGGGCTAGTCCCCAGGTGTCTGTCTCTTTAGAGGGTGCATGGTCCTGGGCAGGCCGGAAGAAGCACCGAGTCCAAAGCTTCCCAAGGCACCAAACCATGAGGAGACAGTTTAGTCCTGACAAACTCCACCTCCGCTTGCCAGATCTAGCTTGTTTCATCCCCACTGACCCTGGCCTAGCTCAAGTATCTTTCCAGCCCTATTCTGTCTCCTGTTGTCTGTGGCTTCTGCCCTCCCAGTCCTTTCAATACTCTGTGTTTGGTTGGTATCAGAACGATTTTCTGATTCTATGTCTGATTTCTTTTTTAATCACAATAGCTCCTCGGACCCCTCAGAACTCCCTGGTGCACCTTCCTCCTTCCACTGTCAATATTCTGGCTAGCAGAGGCTCGGTAACAAGTTTCCTAAGTGCTCACTGTCCATCTATTTAATAACCTACGCTAGAATCTTGCCAGGCATCAACCTCGCGTTCATTGATCTGTGTTTCCAAGATCCATCCTTCAAAATCCAACTTTTTAAAAATCGTGGCAATATTTTCCTACTTCTGGCAGCTACACTCTTACCCTTGAACTTCAAAGCTTACTCAAAGAGTGAACAAAGCTCTGAGAATCTCGGGAACAATTCATGTATACCTGGAGTTTTAAAGACATTTAAGTAAGCACAGCAGTTTTCCATAATTGCCTCCCTTAAGGTGGTCTTTTGTGCCCTCTTAACCGCATTTACTTTATGAGTCCCAGTTTAAGTATCACTTTTCTTGACAGAGAAATAAAAAAAACAGTTGAGTTCTGTCTTTTCTCTGCCATCTGTTAGTATTATACCATCTGCCCCAAGCCTTGGCCATATCTTTTTTGTTGTTCTTGCTCTGAACTTAGCTTAAGAAAAAGATCACTCAAAACCCTTTAAAAATATTATTAGCACATCCTACACTTGAGTTTTTCTGAGATTATCCTTCTAGGTTTATGTCACTCTCACATATGAAATTTCACCTTGAAATTTTAGATCCCCTTTTATCTACTATGTGTTTCCCTGAAAACATCTGTTAATTGAAATGCACACTGGGTAGAGGAAACAGCAGGAAGCACGAAAAAGGAAGTGCTTTTCTAATACCTGGGTTATATGTCTGACAAGTCCCAGCCTTCACCTCATGGGAACATAGTGTTTCCTACGTTCTGTTTTCTTCCATTTTGTCTCTTCTTCTCTTTCCACCTGAACGCCCTTCAGATTCTCAACTCTAAAAAGCGTAGATTTCTACATATTTCTCCCTGTGCCTTATGTTCCATCTTCTTCATCTGAGCCAGAAATGTTCTTCCATTGCTTGATTTTAGCCTCAGGTGCCACTCTACCACACTGGGTGATAATCATGAAATCATCTTTACCTTCAACTGCTAGTATTTCAAATCCCCTTTCTCCATTGTCAATGACCATATATGAATAACATCCAAGGCTATAATTATTCTTCCTTCCACCCCTCTTCCCTCCCTCTTCTTTCTCTCTTACTCTTCCTTTAGCAAATGTTTATTGAGTGGTTACTCCATGACGAGTATCCAGGATATATCTGTGAATGGGAATTTATAGTCTTAGGAGCCTATAGATTTTAATAGAACTTTGATAGTATTTAATGTGTTCATTTATACAATTTAACTGGTGAGTATTATTTTTTGAATTCCTAGCACACACATAAAAACAGGCCAGAAAGTAAAATAATCAAAGTGAAATGGCATAGTGAGGTATCAGTTTATGGAAAGCAAGTCGGCTTTGAGATTAGGTGGATCTGGATTTAAAACCCTGCACCAATCTCTCATAGTTAGACTTAGGGGTGTTACCCCCAGTCTCCTCGTCTATAAAAAGGTGATACTGCCTTGTAGGATGGTTATGAGAAATGGAGATGTGTGTGTGTGTTTGTGTGTATATGTAATATAAACTGGATATGGTACCTACAGGATGGACCAAAATATAATCTATCTTATCTATATAACAGAAACTCATTAGTTTCCCCAAATTATAGACCTCTTTCAACTGAATATTCCCCTTAAATGATATGGTACTTTTCTTTCCAATAAATTAAGGAACAGGTTTCTATATCTAATATCCCACAGGGGGAGTCATCACCTTTAAAGTTTAACTATTGTACCTTTGACTATTGTCATATTGTTTTAACTAAGAAATTTTGCTTAAAATGTTTGAGAGGATTTTTTTTTTTTTTGGAAGTATTTAATGACCTGTTGTTCTTTTTACTTCATGGACAAGAATCATATATAGGAGAAAGTGGTACAATTACAATATTGATTTTAAGCTTTTAAGCTCTCTTAGCATCTGTATTAAAATCTCACCATATGAATCAGTGTGGGCAGAAAAGACTTTCAGGCATTATTATGTTCTTAAAATTGGTATAAAACAGGCTGTTACCTTAGCCCTTCTTATTTTTTCCAATGTGTGCCTCATAACTGGGTCAGTTTTCAGAAAACAAAGCTGCTTCCTTCCTGGGGTCAGTTTTGCCTGTCACTGAGCTCGGCTCTGCATCTGTGACAGACACACCTCCACTGCCCACATCTGCCGACCCACATAGATAAGCCTTGGCCATCCAGTGGTCACATCCACTGTCGTGGGCCCTCCTCACTCGTGCCATCTGCTCCTCCTGTGACCCAGGCTGGTTTCCAGCCCCTGCCACCCAGTTCTGTGAAATCACACTCCTGACCTTGAGACGTGTGAGTTTCTGGTCCATACCTTGATGCCCTTTAAAAACTCTGGCTTGCATTTATACTAACAGCTCTCTTCACGTGGGGTTTTCTCAGTAGTAAAACCCACACCATTTGGGCATTTGTTCACTCAATAAATCTTTATAAAACAGCCAATATATGTCAAGCAGCCTACTTTGAGATTCAGTTCTTGAATTTGTTCCTTGTTCCCCAAACGAGGACTTAGACTACCCTTTTCCCAGCCCCTTCTATTTGTAGTTACCACGATGGCTTCCACCTGTTATTCAGTCATGCCCAGCTCTTGAGCTAATACTGATCATTAGGAGATGCAGCTCTCATGGTGGATTGAACCTGTAATAGTTCTTTCTGTTCAGACCAGATCCAGTGTTCCTGGAATGAAGTCCTGCATTGCAGCCCTCTCTTACTTCCTGCTGTATTGCCCAGTCCATACAATGATGTCTATACCTCAGTTTTCTCAATTCGCATCCTAGCCTCCCTCCCAGCCCTGGGATGTGCCTTAAGTCAGTCCGCTTTGGGGGGTGGTTCTGACTCACCTGGCTCCTGCCAGTATGTCTCCACCATCACTGCCAGTACCAGCTGTTCTGTGCATTCACACGGAGTCTTGTCCTATGTAGAACTGGATCATATGACTGGTTTTGAGAACTGCCTGTTGCTGGTCTCATCCACCAGACTGGATCTTGTGTAACACCCTCTAGAACCAAAACACACTACGTTGGGCCTTTTTAGTGTGTCACATGTTCCTGAGGTCTTTCAACTCTCCCATTCCTACCCTGCTGTGGTTTTCTTCTTGATCCCCACTTCAGCCATATTGCTCAGTCACAGCATGTCTCGGGCCTGAGCCTGCCTGAGCTAGGACATGTGCCAAGGCTCAGACAATCATATAACTTGACATCTAAATCAGGGCAGTTTCGAAAGTAAAATGCAGTCCTATTAATAAGTTCACCAGGGCAACAGGTATCAGCAGGAACTGTCCCAGGCAAACCAGGTGACCTAACCACAACAAACATATGATAAATACCCTATATTCTGCTTTTATAAATCCCTCTTTCCACACTAGAAATGGTCTTATAAGAAGCTCATATGGTTTTAAAATCTAAATATTTATCATACCAAAATAATAATAATTATACCAAATTATTATACCAAATAATAATTATCATGCCAAAATAATATTATTATACCAAACAGTTATTTTTGTTAAACATGCATACTAATGAATGCTATCAAACGACTATAGTTAACAGATCAACTCTTTCATTTTCCCAGGGTCTATTTTGTGGCTAATGTTATCCAACACAGATGCTAGCACAGAGTAGTTGTGTAAAAAATGTCTATTGAATCTGACAGGTTTGTAAGGTTACTTTTCTGCACCAAATAAATGTGTGAAAGGGAGCTATGTAAAGATTTAACCATAGTAAGTTATATGAGGATAAATGTGAGTGAGGGCATTTTGCAACTTCAGTTTCCAAAATCTGCCAGCTGCAGTGGTGGGTGCCTGTAGTTCCTGCTACTTGGGAGGTTGAGGAGAGAGCCTCGCTTGAGAACAGGAGTTTGAGGCTGTAGTGTACTATGATCCCACCTGTGAATAGCTACCACACTCCAGCTTGGGCAACATAGCAAGATCCAGCTCTTAAAACAAAACAAAACAAAACTTCTAAGCCAGAGCCTTTTCTCCTATATTTTATGATGCAGGACTTTGAGATTAACTAGATACTCATTTGTGCACTTTAATAGACATGGGATTTGGAGGTGTGGGATAAGAAAATTCTGTCTCTACACTGAGACAAGTCACCTGTCCTCTTCTTGTGGCTACAGCATACACCTGCATTAATGCAAAAGTACATATGAGTATCTTTCCCAAATTGTATTATCAAAAATATGTTCGCCAATCAATGAGCATATGGATCTTCATCCCCTCGACGACATCCCTGTTTAGCAACACGATTATATTTTGGTAATATCCTGATGGACTTTGTCACAAGAGAGACTAGCTGTTTTAACGTAATGTGCTAATTTAGAAAGAAATCACTGTGTTTTCTTCATTGTCTGCGGATACCTCTTTTCAGAAATGGTTTGGAAACAGAATCATGCTGTATACAATTTTAAAAAATTGCTCTTTGCTCAGTCTAATACAATCACTTCTGAGATATATGTTATTTGAAAAATCTTCCAGTTTTCTCCTCGTGATAATATTCTGTTGTGTTCCAAAGGGTAATAAGTGAAGTTCATCTATGCACTTTGCCGTGAATTCTTGAGATGTGCTGGTGTCCTGTCGTCAAGTCAGTGAGGGGTAGGCCCTGCCTTATTGAGTCTCCTATAAGTACTGCTGCCTTGGCCAAGAGAAGAAACTAGTGGAATTTAGACCGAACTAAGATGGTCACAATAGGAATGAGAACTGGGGCAGGGGTGTTTAAAAAAGTCCTCACAATCAACAGGCTATGGGATGAAGAGAGCAAGGTCCGAAGGAAAGTGGGTAGAGCAAAGAGAAGTTCTTAGGACCAAGCTCAGAATCTTGGGGATTATTAGCATTTAAGGGGAGGTCAGCATCAGCGAAAGTTATAGGAAGGAGTGGTCCCAGATTTTTTAGCAGGGACTGAACTAATGAAATGTTCATTTGTAATTCAAATAAGTTTACCAGGAATGCTTTATGTTGCTAAGATGTGTGGCAAAAAGTGTTTCTTATTCCTAGGCTAAAAGCATTTTCTCTGATATGGTGAAATGCAAATGTATTATTTTCTAAGGAAACAGAAAAGGGATGTATAAATAAAAATGCAGCATGGAGGTTAAGCAGGTGCCTTAGTCTACATTATGTAAATGTTCAAACATTCATCTCATAAAAAACTAGATGGAGGAATATGGTCTAGCTTTTCCAGCCTATGGTGTAGGGCCCCTCCAACTCTGTATTTTATTTGAAAAATCTTCCATTTTTCCCCATGTGATGATATTCTGTTGTGTTCCAAATACTAATAAGTGCAGTCCATCTTTGCACTATCCCATGAGTTCTTGGAATGTGATGATGTACTTCTGTTAGGTTAATGAGATGTAGGCCCCACCTTACTGAGCCTTTACTAAAGACACAAGTGCATTCAGAGCAAAAACATTTGCCAGATAATACCATGGCTAATGCCTTTGCTGGAGAAGAAGGTAAGAAATAGCAATTAACTCAATAATCTCACAGCCTCCTAAGACTTCCAAACTTATGCCTTGTAAAGATGCATATGTTGGAGATGCCATTTTGAGTCCACACAGAAAGGAGGCAGAGTACCCCTGCCATTGCTGACACTTTGTCCCTTTAAGAAAAGGCCATGGCAGATGGCAGAGGACTTGAAAGACTTCATATTTTCATCAATTTTTTTGTTGTTGATATCAAAGAGAAATAAGATACTTCCCAGTGAATCTATCTGGACAGAAAGTATAGTGTCAGGAGTACAGTCACAGGGAAACAATGGCCTGTGTTTAAATCACAGACCAGCTACTGTGTAGACATGCGACCTTGAACAAATCACTTAACATTTTGGAGCATCAGTTTCCTCATCTGTAAAATGGTTTAATAATTGTACATACCTCAGAGGATTATTGAGAGCACCAAACGAATTAATAGTTATACAGTGCTTCACAGGAGCGAGTGCCTGGCATAGTAAGTATTTAATAAATACCAGATATTATTAATATCAAACATACCCAACAGACAGGGTGAACCCTTGGCACATGCACCGCCGCATCACAAACCAAGACCACGCTCTTCTATAGGACTTAGACGTAGGCTTGGAAAACTTCTCATGGACTCCTCCTAGTGAGCTCTTTCTGGACATAGTGCTCCACCAGCCTCTGCCATCTGACCCAGATGAAACCTGTATCACAAAAATGGCCAGCTAGAAATAGTGCTCATGCAAGGGCACATCTTAAAAATGCATTAAAAAAACAGCATATACAAGCATTTGTGGTGGTTTTCATGTGGGAGGCGAGTTGCCTGACAGAAATAGGGAAGGCGGGCTCAGTCTGGCAGACTCTGACACGCGTAAATCCCATTTCAGTGGGAGTGTCGCATGTGTATGTTTAAACTTTGACAGTGATCTTACAAAACACCTCCCCTGAGTAAGACTTTTCACAGAGGTCTTGTCTGTCAAATGATCCCCTGCACCTTACATCTTCCATCTCACTTCCTTACACAGAGCTTATTTAAATCGGATATGGAAAAAAACAGGCACCAGGCTTTGTACGTAGAGTCTTAAACAAGTCAAGACAGGCCTCGTGAGAATTAAGCAATAAAATCTCAGAGTCACAGGTTTGTTTTTGTGTTCATCAGCCTAAGTCGTTTTCAGCACCTACTTTGTATCAGTAGCAGGGCTGTGCGTGAGTGACGGAGCAGTGTGTGCACCGTGGTTCTTATCTTTAAGGAGAACATAATTTTAATAGGTGAGAAAGACATATAGGCAAGTCATTATAATATAACATGATAGGGTTGGTGTTAGACTATTGATAATTTTTGAAGTGATACAAGCACAAAGAGAAAAGGATAATTAAATGCTCTTCCTAGTATCATAAAAGCGGTTAGTGGCAGAGTTTAGTCTAGAGATCAGTATCCTGCCCGCCAGTCCATCGCCCCTGGCTTCAACAACTCCTAATAATAACTCAATACCTGGGATTTACATTTTTACCATTTTATTTTGCAATCACAAATCCATCTCACATAAATTATCCCACTTTCGCTAAAACGGCCATGCCCCTCCTTTCTGGTTTGGTGTGCTGCGTGATGGGAGTGTGCACGCGATCTTGGTGTCACTGCTTTAGTAAGGCGATGGCACTCTCATCCTCAGTGATAAGAAGTGGTGGAATAAGCAGGAGAGTCCGGAAGGAGAAATCATAAAAGTTAAGACTGGCCGATCAATATAGAATTTCTGCCACCTAATGGTTTTTCAAAGTTATTTGCATGCCTGGTGCAAATTCTTTATACCTAAGCATAAAGAAGATAAATCATAGAAATGAACAAATGCTCAGGGAATAGTCTGATAGTTCAACACTATAAGGGACTGTGACCAAAAAAAAAAAAAAAAAAGAATGTTTTCATGTTTCACCATAAGTAACAAAAGCAATTTTTACATTTAGCACTGAATTTTTGAGATATCATAAAATACTTTCAAAATGTCAATATTAATTTAAATAGAAGCAAGGAATAATTAGAGGAAAAAATCAATATGCTGCTTGCTTTTGCAACACCATAGTGAGTATTAGTTCTAAACACAAGGTTCTTTATTTAGAGGAGTTGTCAGGAGAAAAGTTAAAATTAGAATAGCTTTTGGGGACTGGGCAAGAGAAAAAAATGTCATGCAGGGAGATTCAAAATATTTGAATGAAGTTCAAGGTAGGGAGCCTCCAGTCTTGCTTTTGATAGAAATCTAAAAGCATACTAAAAAAAGTTCTTGAATCCTCTGTTATAAGATGGGAAATAAATCAATGAATTAGGCAAAGTGAAAAAGACAATCAAGCATTCTTTCTTGAAGGAAGAGTCATCTTAAGGAAGGGACACGTTGGCAAGCTCAAATAAGGGGAATGCTTTATTATTTGCTTGTCTCTGGTGAAGATGCATACTATCTGTGGAAACTGATTCATACAATGACAAAAATATTATTTCTCTTCTCTGGGACCACAAACAACTGCAGTTTTGCTTCATTCTTCTCTCACAACAGTAATGATTTTGACATGGTACGGATAACATACCAAATGGAACATAATGCATCAAATATAATCATCACTCAAGACAAACAAATACTGCCTTCATGTTGAGGTTTGGGAGAAACCACAAAACATCGTATTATTAAATATTCAGCATATTTCCTCTTTCCCCTTTGTCAGGAATTGAGAGCTCTATTGAAACGTACTCAAAGTGCAAAGTTGGTGTGTTTTCCGCAAAAACACACCTGCTCTCTAAATAGAACTAGCTTCTATTTTAAGCAGAGATCCAAACTGAAGTCATATCCTGCAATAAATTTCTCATTTCTTTGAGTTGTGTTACAGTGCATTGCTGCTACAAGCAAGCTATATCAAATCAAAGAAAGTTTGAGTTGATAAATTAACTCCTTTTGGTCAAATTGCTAATTCGTCTTGTTCAAAATTTTGATTGATAAAAGCTTTAAGTGTTCAAATATTTTCCCATTTCCATTTTGAGGTCAACATTTTGTATTCTCTTGACTCAGAACTCTCAATTTGTAGAAATTAGGTTCTAATCTTAGGTTCACTACTAATTAGCTATGACATTTTCGTCAAGTCACTAAATTCACTGTCACTCAGTTCCCTAATCTGTAAAATGAGGTGTTTTAGATGGTTCCTAAGACCTACTTCTAAAATTCTCACTCAAGTCATGAAATTATAATAGAATACATTCTCTCAGCATTTCTGTAACCACATAAGCAATAAAAAATATTGTCAAGTTAATGCTATTTGTAGGTCTTATATGATACATAAATCAACAAGTGAATCACTATTTAGGATTGGATCTGGATCAAGGCTATTTAGAGATCTCTGTCAGTTTTGGGAGAAAATAAATTTTGACTAGATTCAAAGACTGCAAAGATGCTAAAACATTAAGTCACAAGTTGCTTCATTGAATAGTTGAAATTCCATGTGGTCCTGTTAGAGGATTTCTAGTTGAGTCTCTAAAGGATAAACAGTTTCTTGTGATTAAAACCAGCAGAACTATTGTGCATATTGTAAAATTGCATTTCTAAAATTTTTCATGACTTTTCACTGAGTTCCCATTGTTAGACCTAGGGGAAGAACAGACAGTGATGTAAGTTTTGGAAGTTGGGTCCTTGAAAATGGAGCGAGGGGGAGGAGCCAGTGATCCTGAGAGCGCCACTTCTCCCTGAATTGGTTAGAACGTGTGACTGAAACAATATACTATTTTCTGTGCTTATTGGATATAGTTTTCTAGTCAATTTTTTTAAATTAATAAATGTTATCTTTGTTATCCTCTTTCTGTCCATGGGATCCATAGTGATGTTTCCATCTTTCTAGTTGGGTTTTAAACAGATGAGTTGAACATTTCTTATTTCTCTAACAAAAATCAAGTTGCTTATTTTTCTTCTTATATGACCCACAGCTGATTAACATTTAGAAATTAATGGCCCTTGATGGAAAAGTAGGTTCTTCGCTTATACTCTTATGAATATATATAATCTGATTTGTTTACATTAGCCATAGACAACATAATAAAGAATAATACAGCTAAAATGCTCCCTTAGAAAAGAAACTATCCCTTAATGTGTTTCTTTGTTAAGAAAGAAACTGCTTTAAAAATATATGGAATTCCCCAAAAGATTCATTAAATATTATACTGCACACCCATTACTTTAGTTGGCAGTTTTCTAACTTCTGTTTTTTGTAAAGAAAGAATTCAAGAATTAAATGTAAATCTTCTCATTTAACAAGTCAAAAACCACCCTTCTTGGAAATTTTGGTCATCCCCATACAAACACGCTTTGGAGACTTTTTTTCCCAAGAAAGTCTTTCCATGACAGCTATCATATATAGTTAATAAATTTGTGCCAAAATCTAACACTTTATTATAAATTTTCAATCATTTCCTACAAATTTATTAAAATATTAGCTATGCTTCCAACAACACACAAATTATTACTTTCTCCTATCAGTTTTTTGGCATCTCACATAAGTATATTAATTTTTCTTTACTAAGAATTAGCCGAGAGATATTCTTTCAAGATATTCCTTTTGATAAATCCAGAAAATAGTAAATAAGAGTTATATTTCTTGGCATTATAAATCCTTATGTCAATTTTGCATAATAAAATATTAAGTTTTAACCACACAAGCAACCAATAAAACAAATTATTCAGATACAGAATTAAAAACAAAACAATCTTTGTCTTTCATCACATATTTTACAACTTTTCTTTGATAGCATTGATATTTAATTCATGCATATTTTAAAAACATTTAGTAATCAATTTTCTAAAGCCAAAAATATTTCTTTGTATTTTTTTTCTTATTGAAGTTAGGCTTATATGAACTATATCTGGATAAGGTTTTAACATTTTTAACTTCCTTAATTAGTTTCTTCATGTTAGCACGAGGGACTTACAGTGTTTCCTCTGATCTCTGTTTATTTATACATAATTCACAATGACAATGCAATGAAGCAGTGACCAAAGTGAGCTCACAGGAGGGAGGAAATGATGAATATTAGACACTGGAGGGACTTTCTCCCTGGTCAGGGCTAGCGGAGAGGGGAGGGGTTTCCTTGTTCCTTTCTGGCATGGAGTAAATCCCAAAGCAAACAGAGAAGCCCGGGAGAAAGGAGAAGTTGGGGATATAAAGCAATTCCTATTTATTCTTTTCCTTTCTGTCTCTCCTCTCCTCTCAGCTTCTCTCCTCTCTACGTTTCAGCTTAGACTTCTTTACTTACAAGGAATAGAATTTTATTCAGAATAGTTCCCATAAATATTTACTAGGAAAATATAGAGATTTTGCAGGAAGTGACAGAAATCACAAAAGACTCTCTCTCTCTGTCTGTCTCTCTGTCTCTCTCTCTGACTTTTCTCTCATGACATCACTGTTTCTCTGTGTGCATCTGCTCAATTTGCATCTATTAACTGACTTCTACTGTAATTTCTGCTTCCACCATTCCTCTGTGTCCCGACTCTACATCATGCCTTCAGCTCTAGTTCCCTCTTCTAATTCACTGAGTTTCTCATTCCCCAATTCCAAAGCCCCAAGAAATCAATCCGATTGGCTCATCCGGTTTTTCCAAGCTAGACCATGGATGGTTCTAATCCACTCGGCCTGAAGGACAGGATCACATGCTATGGAAGGGGCTATAAGCACGGCAGCAATGATCAACATCTGTGGTATAGTCTCCTTATACCTTTTTCTCACTATTCCTTTTTTTTCCAAATAGTTACTGAACACTCACGATGTGCCCTTTCCTGTTCTAGCCTTACTCTCTGTTTTTGAGAAGATAATTGTCCAGAGGAGAGCAGAGCAAGCTAGCAACCAACAGTGTTTAGGCATTGTCATAACTGCTACAATAAAGGGTGCTAAAGAGCACTCAGAAAGGGCACCTCAACAGATGAGGATGCCAGGGAGGCTCCTCAGGTAAGATGATACCTGAGCAAAGTCTAAAAGAGTCAGTAGGAGTCACCCAGGTGATAGGAGTAGAAGGTTGATGAAGAGAAAAAACACAGGGGATTCCTGGCATGGGAAACCATTTGTGGAAAGGCACAGAGGTCAGAAACACATCATAAATCTCTGGGGCTGGAAGTGGTTCAGCAGTGCTAGGAGCCTGGCAAGAAATAGGCTGAAAAGGTACGCAAGGAGGAGATCATAAAGTGTCTTGTAGGCCTTAAATTTGGGGTACAATGGGACCACTGACAAATTGTCAATAAGGCAGTAAGACAATGGGATTTGTGTTTTATAAAGATCTCTCTGGTCAGTCGCAATGTTGGTAATGGATTGGACAGTTACTAGGAGAGGCTGGGAAACGAGTTAGATCAATCCCGGCTTCAAGGCAGGAAATGATGTGAGGGTTGGAATTAAGGCATGCCATTGGAATGGACAAGAAGAGATGGACGTGAGAACTCTTAAGGAAGGAGACTCAACACATACACACACGTGACCTAGAAGGAAGAGTGACGAGGGGTCTGGTGGCTTCACCTCCTAACATAGGTTTGAGTCAATCACCCAGTCCTTCCTACTCATGTCTTCCCATTGGTGCACACGAGCAGATGAGAAGAAGCAGGAAGGGATACGGCTTCCTCTTCAGCATCTGAGATCAAGCTCCATCCCTCTCTTTCATAGGGCACTTTGCCTCAAGAGGCTGAGCAAAGTATTTCTGATTTGTTTCTGGAAAAGAAGCAAAGCTGCATGTAAATTCAGGTCACCCAATGAAGAAGGCACAGGATGAAGAATCACAGTCAGCACCTGCTTCCCAGAGACTGGCAAGCAGGGGAGGGGATCGGTACATCTAACAGTCTGGTTTCATGAAGTGCAGTCGGGAACAATTTCACATGGTTGGTGACAGCTGGGAAAGACTATTATCAGACAGAAAATCTCAGAGTGCTGATATAAGGGGCCCTGGGGTTCTATTTGGGCTGAGGAAATACAAAGGCTACCAAGAAACGGAAGCTGTAAATCCTGCCCTAGAGGTCAAGACACCAATAAGAGGATACATGGGGAATTCTTGTAGCCAACCAAATTGGATCCCTTCTAAGCTTGGTAAACAATCTTTGTCTTGACTGTGAGGTTAGGGCCATATAAGGTGGCCAAGGATGTTGCAAAAAGGCTTTCTGCGGTTTTACCTGGGTTGTCCTCTACCTCTAACACCCAGCAGGCCAGAAGTTATCCCTGAAGTGTGATCCTCAAGCTCTCCCGTGATCCTCTGCCGCTTGGTTCAGTCAGCTGTATAGAATACACAAACATTTTACTACACACAATGCAGGGGAGTTACAGCTACATGAATTTGTGCCAATATATTCTTTCTGGCATAAGTTGACCATTGTGATGACATTTTCTGGCAGTTTTGCAAGCCCTCTCCTAATTTTCGTGTACTTCCATCTTCCTTGCAAAGCAGAGCTATTTCTCTCAGCTTCCTTGGTAATGAGAAAGTGAAATTTCTTCTCCTTGAGCTACAGGTACACCTCCATTTTCAGGTCATATTCATCTAATTGCTTAAAGCCACTTGAACTGTAACTTAATTTGCTTATGAAATTATCCCCGATTACATATCCTTGGTTCAGAAGCTTAAAGTTATCCACACTACAACTGCTTCTTCCTGTTCTAAAACCTTCCCTAAAAACTCCCAAGTTTTATTCCAATTTTTCCAATGATTTTTTTCCACCTCCTAGGGTCCCCTCAGTCCCTGGGGAGCCCACACTCCAAGGCCTACATCTGGTCTGCACTCTCTACACAACTCCACAGGAAGCAGCATCATTGTATCTCTTCACACAGACTATTAGTTTTATTTTCTGCCTGTTTGAATTGTTTTATCATAAAGTTTTCATTTTATTTTGTTGAGAGATGGGGGTTTATTCTGCACCATGTAGTTAGGCTGTGTTAGCAGGAAGGTTTGGAGTCGTCTGGGAGGCCCAAGGAGCTAAAGCGTAAGCATAGAAGGTCAAAGCTGAGAGAGAGAAAGAGAGAGAGAGAGAGAGAAAGGGAGAGTGAGATTGGTTCTCTGTAGGAAATTCCAGCCGGTTGCAGTAGCTAATCCTTTTCAAGTCACTTAATGGATTGCTAAGCTAATGGAAGCAGTCCTTTTTCCCCTCTTCCAACAGCAGACAGGACAACCTACCTATTAATATTTATTCTCTATCACTCTCCTAAATAGGACTACAGGTATCATCTCTGTCTGATAAAAACTCTCCCAGTTCAACAGAGCCATGCCATTTTCTCATGTTTAATGACAATGCTTATTTTTTATCAACACCCAGTGGCCCATTAGTAAGGGCACATTTTTAGAAATCAAATAAATAAATATGTCCTTAGTTCCCAGACACAGCTCTCTTATTTTGTACAAAAAGAGAAGAACATTTGTCACACATACATACTACTTTTTTCCCTTTTCCATGCACGTAAATCCACTTAAATGGAGAAATGACATGATTCCTAGTTTTCTAAATTGTAACTAGAATTTCCTCTGTGGAATTAATCTGAATACTCTCTGAAAATCTTTTGAAATGATATTTGCTTCTTTTCATGTTTTAAAATGGCTTCATAACTGAGCAAACAAGCAAAAAATTAGGGGCTTGGGGGATGCACAGGCAGGCTAGAGGATACCTAGGGGGCCCTAACGGTAACACAGCAGGATTTCGGTTTGAGAAACTGCCCAGATGGCTTCACTGGTAAATTCTTCTGAACATTTACCGGAGGAATAATACTAATCTTACATAAACTTTTTGTGAGTATAGAGAAACAGGAAACATTTCTAAACTTGTTTGTGAGGCCAGCATGATCCAGGTAATAAAACCTGACAAGGACATTAGAAGGAAAGTGAATTATAGCTCAATCTATCTCATGAACATAGATACACCAAAAAATCTTTTTAATAAATGGTTGGATATCCATATGGAAAAAAATGAAATTTGACTCAATTTACACTAATTTCAAATGGATTCTAGATCTAAATATTAAAGCTGTGAGAAGAAAACATGGAATATTTAATGACCACGAGGCAGCCTTAAATAAGACACACAAAAAACATTAATCATAAAGAACAGCAATGATAAATTAGGCTTCATTAAATTAATAAATTGTCTTTATCAAAATCCAGCATTAAGAAAATGAAAAGTCACAGAAAGGGAAAATAATTTTTCAATACATACATCTCACAAAGGGCTTGTATCCAAAATATATGAAGAACCACTATAGCTCAATAAGGAAAAGGCAAACCAATTTTTAAGGGATAAAAACATTGAAGAGTCATTTTATAAAAGAGGATACCCAAATATTCAATAAGAATTTTTAATAAATGCTCAAGATTCATAGCCAAAAGGAATCCCAAATCTTACACTGTTTATGCCATCCTTAACAAACCCACTCAGCGTAGATTCCATAGCTTGCTTGAGAGATCTCTTTCATCTAAGAGTAAGTGAACATTTCTGTCTCTTTTCCCATGAAAACTTTCTTAGATAATTTCTATTATTTTAAAATGGCAAGTGCATAAAAGTATCCATAAATAAACATGAAGGACGTAATATATATGTCTCTTAGGTATCATTTTTACATCTCTACTTGACATTAGTTAAACCAATGTTCTTATATCCTCAGTGTTCATCTTCTAACTTTTGGTAGTTTTAACTTTGTTTATTTTAAAAATAATTTTGAAAGATTCTGAAAATACTCAGGAAAAGGAGAGTTTCTCTCTCCATCAGGAGATTGAGAAACACAGTGTTCGACCCAATACAAAATGCTTATTATGTTCAGTTGGTGCCTTAATTCTACTCGACAAGATAATAAAGGCAGAAAAATGCTCACATTTTCTGTTTTTGGGATGAGCATTGTGGAATGCATTCAGATCAAAAAAATTCAAGGGTTATCTCTAATATGAACAAAAGAGATGCATTATCACTTTGCACATCTAGTTATTAGCAATCATGACAAATAGCTTAATGAAGAAGAGTCTATTGACACATTTATGTGTAAAAGCGATTTGAATATTCACAGCTGAAATTCACAAATGTAGATATTGATAATCCCTTGAAAACCACAAAAAAAGGTAAGAAAGTAAAAAAAACTGGTAAGAACAGTGACCAAAAATAATCAGCTTTATTTCAAGAAGTTATATCAATAGGGAAAATTATCTCTCACTTTTTTTTTTTTTTTTTTTGCTTTTCTGAAATCTTTATTCGCTTCTAAACTCTTTTTTTTTCTTTTTGGTCTTCCAGAGAGTTGTCATCTATACAAAATGCTCTGTAGCCTAGAAACGTGTTTCCTTATTCATTTATCTGTATCCCAGCTCATTGTCTATTGATAGAAACACTTTTTCTTAACCTGTTGCTTTTCTTTATCTTCAAATGTTGCTAAGCAATAGCCATCCAATGTCATTTTCTTTGTAGTTACTATTTCCTCACACTTCTCAATATGCCTGATAAATCACACCTGCTAGTGAAATCCATTCCACCAGCATACTGTCCTAATTCACAGCCAGGGCTGGGGACACTATGCCCCATCCACCGCCAGTATCAGAGTCCTCATTGCTGCCTGGGAAGCCAGTGATCCAATTCCAAAGCTCCATCTTATCATCTGTGCTCTAGGACCATTCCTGGTAATGTCTCAAACTGGCTTCTCTGGATGCAGAAATCAACTTATGTGTAAGGAGGGCGGGGGCAGGAGCAGAATTGGGCGTAGAAATATGCCAAACCATGATACAGGACAACAAAGTCTCAGCCAATCCCTCACCAGGGAGCTAGAGTGCATGTGGTTCATGACAGGGGTGTTGCACTGGTCCTTTACATCCCACTGCCATCAGTCACTGGATGTGTGCCACCTGGAAGGCCATGCCCTTCCTTGAGAGGAGGGACTGTCTGCAGTGGACACAAACCCAGAAGGTTCTGATAGCCAAGCCATCAAATCCTTCCTGGAAGGGGGATGAATTGTTTTCACCAGAATTCCATGAGGATAAATGCAGATTAGGTCAGGTCTGAAAAAGATTCCAGTCCTCCAAAATGACCCCAGATTTTACTTGAAAGACTATAGGCTTCATTCAGGCCTGATCTTAATTTGCAGCCCAGAGTGTGTGCCAAAACTTTCTCATTTACATTGGAAAATACTCCAAAATCTCACTGACCTAAATACTTGGTATGCTGTAAGGTCACTGAGAAGGTTTTTTAAGATGTACTTTTGAAAGCGATTTCTAGTTTGGTTTTCAAGAAAGATTACAAATGAAAAAAGTTTTGTGGGGAAATGATATAACTCACTGAAAGTGATTTAATATGAGCAGGGGAAAGATGTGGGGAGGGAACTCATAGCATCTCATAGAAGTATGTTTAACCTTGGGCCCTGTTGCAGATATTCCTTTTTGAGCCTTGGAAGGATCAGCCAGATTCTAGGGGTCTAGGGACCTTTTCCCAAAAACCTCCTTGGTCTTTTCCTATCTTCCTGAATCCTGATGGAAATTCCATAACTCTGTAGTTTAAATTCCACCTTGGGCACTTAAAAGCTTTAACCAATACCATTGAATTTCGTGAAAGTTTAAAATTTCCTAATTTGGAAACATTAATCTTTTTTTCCCTTTGAGAGTTGTCTTTCTTCCGCCTCACAAAAAACTGAGCATTCGTTACCCCAAAGCTTTCCCTTTTTGAAACAGCTGCTGTTAACCAGCAGAGCAGCCTACAGAAGAAAAAGTCCAATGGGCAGAGCGTGGATGTTATCCAAGGACACGAGAGCTTTTCTGTGAACTAATTTGAAATCAGTTTCCTGTGCAATAGGTTGCACAGGGTCACACTGTGCACTTCTGATGTCAGGCCAATAAAAGTATTTTCAATAACAGTTTCAACAACAGGAATGCTAAACCATTGTTTTCAATTGCCTTACCAACTGTCAAACCAAATTTCTTTGTTTCTCTGGTGGCCAGTAATTGTTTCAAATATACTTCTTAAAGTAAAAATAAAAAATAGTTTAATATTCTAAATTTACAACTTGCATCACTTATTAATAATCCAAATATATGGTTTCATCCTCATAATAATGTAAAGTAGAACATCAACTTTATTGTAATTGTTCACATTTCATCCTTAGGGTCTATGTCTTGCAATGAAAATCAGTGATCTCATTTAGTAATAAAAGGTATTCTTGGAACTCTTCCCTTTGTTCAATTAACTTGATTAGGATCCATTCAGATGCAATGTTTCCTCTTATAAAATTCATACCACCCAAAAATTTCTTCAAACAAAGCAAGGTTAGCATTATGTCCTCGGTTGATTGGAGTAAGGGACAATACCCCAATTTTTCTCACTTTCTCTATGGCTTCTCCTGCTTTCTTGCCTCCTCAAACAGGGTGCAAGACCCTCCAGAGGGAAAAAATGAAGCCTCCTTGTTTTCTGTTGCCTTCAGTGCCTGGCACGAGTCCACTGGGTAAGAGTCCCGAGGGCTGGGAAGAGTGGGACGATTGAATGTAATTTTACAATTTGGCGGGATTGAAGCTGTGTCACATAACAGCCTGATGGACCTATTTAATTAGTTTCAGTGAGAAGACGGGGAGGATTCAGGGTCAATAAAATAGAACTCATGTCAGCTTGTGATTCCATTTCTTCCTTCCTCGCCCGTCACCATTCAACTGCCTCTTCCAAACTGACAGTCACAATCTGGCAGATGTCACTCCCCACCTCTGCCCTCCAGCCAAAAAACTCAAGTTGATAAAATTGTTGGTATGGAGACAATGAAGAGGTCCTTTACAGCATAACCAGTCCTAAGCCCCACACCTCTGTAGGAATCCCCTTAACAGTAGGCGATGAAATCACAGACTTCTTAAAGCTGCTGGGTGCCTGAGAGTTCTCTAGAACTCTGCTACTAAAAATAGTGTTGGGTAGAAATGCAGACTCTCACTGCCTAACTACTGACCCAGAATCTGCGGTTTAACAAGAGCCCCAATTCATTCACGAACACAGTAAAGTTTGAAAAGCACACTCTTCCGTCTACGTACCAGGAAACTGAGCCAGAGAGAAGCTAGCTACCTGAACAAAATGTGTCAGTAAAGATTTGCTGATCAATGAACTCATCGGTCCTGGAGAAACAATAACATCAACATACATGATAAACATTAGTAAGAGCAGGGCTTTAGCTACTGACAAAATATTTACTAATAATTGAATGAGAAATCCAATTACATGATAAGACATCGGAGTATAACTTCACAGTTCGTAAATGTTTTTAAGCACCATCCTAAGAACTATTCAGTAAATACTTGCATTAAATGAAATAAAAATATTATTTTTGTTTTTGTTATTTTTGCTTTTTTTTTTTTTTTTTTTTTGCCTGGGCTAGGTCATACAACCTCTACAAGGCAGACAGAAGTCTTGGTTGCGAGGCAAGTTTTCTAGAAGTTTCTAAGATTTCTAAATTTGTTACTTCTTTTATCTTTGAAGTTTTTAGCTGGTCTGTTATTCCATTTCTAGCCTATTTTTGTTTTCACTTTAATTACTTGTTAATAAAAGGTAATATATGGTCTACATGGAGAATACAGGAGAGCATTTCAAAGAATAAAAATTACCTACTATTCAACTCCAAGAAGAATATAATTAACATGTTCATGTATTTCCTTTTAATTTTTTATGTAGTTAAAATGATACTATATCAATAGTTCAATATGCTGATTTATTTTAAATTATGACAAAACATATTATTACACTATTTCCTAGAATACAAACACAACTTCATATATTGAAACTCTATAATCATAACCTAGTCAAATACTTTGTAAGCAGGATCTGACCATTTTTACTATTCAAACAAAGAGGTGAAAGAATCATTGTCAATAAAATTTTGTCCATACTTTGGGTTAGAAGTAAAACCTTACTAACACCTCGATGCAGACGGCCAAACCAAGGACCAACTCTGTACAGGACAGACCATCTCACCCGAGGTTCACAGACTCTTAAGGTATTGACTAATTTGATTAGAGAAAAACCAAATCTCATTGTTTAAATAGAAAACTAAAAATTTATGTTGTATTTCACCTTCTGTGAATAATCCATTTTTTCCAATGCTCATTTATTTACTGAAGTTTGTAATGTTTTTCTCATTGATTTGTATGTGACATTTATAGTTATAAATATTGTCCTTATTCGAATCTGTGCTACAAATGTTTTTTTCTATTTTCTTAAATTTTCAGACATTTTAATGTATAGAAGTTGTTTTTAGAAAAGCTTTATGTAGCCAAATCTACCTTTCGCATATCAAATAGTTTATTTGCTTCTAGGCTTAAAAAGCATTCTCTTACCTAGAGATAGGGTATTTATTTCCATTATTTTCTACTTATCTTCTGTCTTGACTTTTTGACTCAATTGTTTAGTCCATCTGGAATTGATTTTGGAATATAATTCAAAATGAAGGTGTAAAGGAATTTTTCCAAATATGAAATAATTGTTTCAATACAATTTACTGAATCTCTTTCTTTACTATTCAATTATTATGCCATACACAAATATATATTTATACACTA
>NW_012136858.1:1538115-1624341 GCF_000956105.1 Propithecus coquereli | reverse complement strand
ATAATAAATAGGAGTTCAGCATACATCAAATATTCTGATTTTGATTTGCACTTATAACAGCAATTGACTTTTACATGCTTTTCATAGTCTGTTATAATATTTACTTGTTATGTTCATTATTGATTCTATTGAATTTTTTAGATATACTGCCATACACAAATATATATTTATACACTATATGTATAATTCTATATATTCTGTTGTCTGTTTCTGGGCTGTCAATTCTTGAGTGGGCAACATTGTTCTTATTATTGTATCTCTATGGTATATTCACATATATGATTGCCAATTCTTTTCTCATTGTTTTTTAAACTTTTCCTGTATGTGTTCAACTGTATATGTTTTGACTTTTTAATTGTTGGTTTCTAATATTCTATTATAGTGAGAGAATTTGATAGACATTATACTGATTTTTTTGGAATTAACTGGAATTCTTTCTGGCCTAGTACATGGGGAATTTTTGTAAATGTTAATGTGGGCATGAAAAGAATGTATTTTCTTTGATTAGAAGGTGCAAGATTCCATATATATCCATTAAATCAGGCTTGTTATTTCATTGTTAAGATCTTCTATATCCTTACTAATTTTGTGTCTGCTTGATCTATGAATTTTTGAAAGCTTTGTTAAATCACCCACTATAACTGTAAACTTATCAAATTTGCTTATTATTTTCTTAGTTTTTGCTTTACATATTTCAAGATCATGTTGTTCAGTGCTTAGAAGTTTATAATTTATGTTCTTGATGAATTTTTCTTTGTGTTATTATGTCATTCCTCTTGATCCCTATTAATACTTTTGTCTCAAATTCTATTTGTGACATTGATATTGCCCTTATGTAGCAATAGTGTGTGTATCTTTTCCCAGCATTTGATTTTCAACTTCTCTGTGTACTTTTGTTTAAATTGAGTCTAAAAAGTAGTATAGTACTGGATTTTTAAAAATCTAATTAGATAATTCTCTTTTCTTCCAATTTATGAGTTTAATTCATTGGTATTTAACTACTGATATATTTCGATTTACTTATACATATTATTTGAAGCTTTTTATCACTCTTTTTATTCACTTCTTTTTTTTCCTCCTTTACTGCCTTTTTTGGAATTGATTTTTTTTCCATATCCTCCCTTTTCTCTCCTCTGCTGATTCGGAAGCTGTATGTTGCATTTTTACTCTTTGGGTGGTTACTCTTCAAATTTTTTATACATGTATGTAGATGTTTCTAACAGTCCACTTTTTTCAATATTTTTATCTTCCTCTCAAATTATTGCAATTTGCCACTTCAGCCTCTATACCTACCATCTCGTCGATATTACATAGAGTTTTCTTTTTCTTTTTAATGCAAAAATTTTTAATTATTTTGTAAATAGTTAATTACACTTAATGGCTCCTTTTTTAAATATATTATTTTCTGAACTTACAATTGTTTCCTGGACTCCATTACCTCCACTCTCCATTCACTGTTCTTAATACTTTTATAATACTTTAGAAAAGGTCTATTGGGGTAAACTCTCTTCTTATGTCTGACTTTCATCTTTTAGTTTTACCCTACTTTTGTATAATAGTTTATCCACCTACAATTTCAATTTGGCTGGTATGTTCCTTTAGCACTTTAAAGATATTGTCCCATTATTTTCTAGTGTCCATGGTTGCCGAGGACATTTGTCACCAGTTTCAAAGTGCTTCCTTTTAATGTAATTTATGTTTTCTTCTTGGCAGCTTCAGTAATTTTATTTATTTTGTTCATGTTTAGCAGTTTCACCATAATATATCTTGGTTTGAATTTATTCTGCTTAATATTCATAATGTACTTTTGTTATGATAACTCATATATTTCTCTAGTTCAGCTATTATTTCTTCAAATGTTATTTTTCTTCCATTCCCTTTTCTGGCATTTCTATTAGGCATGTGTTAGAGCTGCAATACCTAGTCTCCATGTCTCAACCACTCTTTCATATATCTTATCTTTTTGACACTCTAAGTAAATTCTTCAATACCATCTTTCAATTTGCTAATTTTCTCTTTGACTAAATCCAGTCCAGAATATTCTATTTTTAAAGTTTTTAATTTTGGTGGCTTTTTTCAATTTATAACCTCTAAATATTTATTTTTATGTCCATTCATTTTAATTTATTTTTGCCTTTTTATATCATTTTTGTTATTCTGATTCCTTAATTTAACTCTTTGAGTATGTTACATATATTTATTTTAAAGTTTTTGTCCAACTATTTATAATATTATTTTAATCTGAGGACAATCCATGCTCTATTGTTGATTTTGTTAAATGATGTATTAGGTATATTAGGGTTCTCTGGAGAAACAGAACCAATAAGATATACATACACATACACACACACATACACACACTCTCGCACATATATATAATGTGGGTGTGTGTGTATATATATATATTGGAGAGAGAGAGAGAGAGAGAGAGAGAGAGAGATGGAAGGGGAGAAAGAGATTATGGGAATTGGGTCACACAATTATGAAGGTCAAAAAATTTCACAATCTGCTGTTTGTAAACTAGAGAATCAGGAAAGCCAGTAGTGTAATCCAGTCTGAGCCCAAAGACAGGACATCCTTAGCCCAGTCAAGTTGACGATAAAATTAACTATCACAAATGGCTTTCTGAGACTAAATTTCTTCACACATTGTGGAAGTTTGGTCATGTATGGTGGAATTTTGGTTCATGGGGTCATTTTGAATGGAAGATTTTGATTTTTGTTCTCATTTCTTGGTGGGTTTTTTTTTTCCCCTCACTCTCATTTTTAGATATTTGCTTTTTGTATTATATTTTATCTGGACTTGTCATGTGTTTGAAGTGGGTGGTATGGGCAAATGGGTCTTCATCAGTTAACTCTGTCATATGTCATCTCTTTGTTTATCCATAGTAATACTGGTACATATTTCTCCATATGTCATTGACATTGTGTTTAAGTATGTTAAAATTTTAAATTAATTTAGGAAGAATTGATATCACTGTTTAGACTTCCCAACTAGGAACATGGAACTGTATGAATTTCCATTTAATCAGATCCTTTCTTCTATCTCTTTGTACTCAAATACTTTCTGAAATAAACCTAAAAACTTGATTCTCACTAATATTACTAATTACTAATATTACAATATTACTAATTTAAAATTCCTAGCATGTAGCCAGAAAGCAGGAACACTCAGACTTTATGTGAAACAACTTCTCATTTCCTACAAGGTCTCTTCTATCAATTAATGCCACCCATTATTTGTTTCTTGCCATCAAAGAATACCATGAGCAGTGCTTCAGGCTCTGTAAGACATAAGTGCATTTCTCTCCCTGGGATTGTTGGCTATTTTGATAATTTAGACCTACATCTTCTTGGAACAGTTTCCTACAGTCATCTGTTTCCTTTTTGAGGACAATGTCAAAGCCCAAGGCCAGAAATACGTGGCCATCAGCCAAGAACAGAATTGGTCTATAGGGTAGAGCAGCAGCAGTTGTTGATGGATGGCATGTGTGGGTGTGTATTTGTGTATATTTGTGCATGATAAGGACACCTGCTTATAAGTCTTCGGAGAAAAGAATCTTTTCTCATAATTCTTAAGCTCTACTTCCCCACCTTGCATTTTGTTGATCACTGAGTATTTGTTCTGAATGCTAATTATCTGAGAGTGCGGAACTATAGCAATCTAATAAACAAACATGCCATTATGTTCATATTTAATCCATTTATATTTTTTTCCATATATCAGCTTTAAAGTTTAATATGATAAAGGTTGGAACCTGTAAAACCATAGCCCAGTTTTATTTGGCTGTCTGTTTATTTAGCAGTGAGAACTTTCAACTATTTATGGCTACCAGCATGTTATATGTTGAAACTAATTAACTTTGTCTCTTTTAATTTACTTATATCTGCTACCAGGCCTACCAATCACTAAGGAAAAATAGATTTAAAATATAGACAATTTGTTCTGAGATTTGCCAAAAGAAAATGTTGCAAAATGGAATAATTTCTGAGCTATTTTTTGAAATGACAAATAATATATACCAATATGTGATACATATACACATACATATATATATACATATATATTTTCTTTCAGAAGAAAAATCACAAAGTTTAAATGGAATCAAAGTTTCAAGTTAGACAAAATTCCTGATGATACAATAACAACAAACGCCAAAACAAAACAATACAAAATCTCATTAGACAGGAAGGACATAGCCAAATTGTATTGAAATGAAATGTAGGCTACATGGGTCATACAAAATCAATTTGCCGCAAGATAAAATAGTTTCAATCAAGCATTTTTAATTAAACTACTATAGCACCCATTCCCCTTATTAGAGAATTAAACACAGTATTTATAGTCCTTAAGAACTTTAAAAACAGATATCAACAATTAGTCTTAAAATTCCACATTAAAACAAAACTTCTAAGATCTAGTAGAGTAAAGTGAGTTATTATGAGAACGAACTTCTTAAATGTTAGTCATTCCTCAGTGATTACTCAGCGCAACACTTCAAGGGTCATGAGAAGACAAATCAAAAGACATGCAGAGCATTCTTTTGGCTGAATCATGTCCTTGTAGTTTGCCACAAATCATTCCATTAAAACACAAAACCTTGAATGACAATAATAAGAATCTTAATCTTTTTTTTTTTTTTTTGAGACAAAGTCTCACTGTGTTGCCCGGGCTAGAGTGCCATGGCATCATCCTAGCTTACAACAACCTCAAACTCCTGAGCTCAAGCAATCCTCCTGCCTCAGCCTCCCGAGTAGCTGGGACTACCGGCATGTGCCACCATGCCTGGCTAATTTTTTCTATATATTTTTAGTTGTCCAATTAATTTCTTTCTATTTTTAGTAGAGACGGGGGTCTCGCTCTTGCTCAGGCTGGTCTGGAACTCCTGAGCTCAAGCAATCCACCCGCCTCAGCCTCCCAGAGAGCTAGGATTACAGGCGTGAGCCACCACGCCCGGAAGAATCTTAATCTTTGACTCTGTTCATACTGTTACTCCAAAGAAAGTAATGCTGTCCTGTGAAAATCATTGAAGCAGACAGCAATAAATATGCTATTTTATTGGAAACTTTCGAGAGACTGGGCTTCAACAATTAATCACAAAAAATTCCAGTTCAAAAATTAGATTTCCACAAGTAAAAAGAATTCACTTTAAAATATATTTTAAGTATATCTTTCATTTTCAAAGGCCAGAAACTATGTGAGCCCATAGCTATTTCTCAAGGTTTTGCAATGTTCCTTCAACATTCTTCCTGAGGATTTAAATGGATTTAATTTTTACTGGAATTAAATTTAATAAAAACGTTCCTCATTGCAAAATGTCAGTGATTGGAACAGTTACTCTAACACAATGCTTCTGTTTTACATCTAACTTTTCATTACTAGAGATTTGACAGTAGCACCTTCTTCAAGTCATCCCCTTCTTCCTTAAGTATCGACTTTCTTCATTCCAGCTGTCAGTCTAACATCTTACCCAGCCCTTTGTCATTACTAATCATAGCAGCCCAATTAACCTTAGCACAATACAAAAAAAAAGAAGAAGTAACAAATAGGTTCTGCAGGTTCTGGAAAGCATGCCAAGTTGTGGATTTCTTGAGAGGATAATTTGAGTTATTGGCCTTCAGTATTGGGATAGATGTTAATTAACATTTGTTCCAAACTCTCACCCACTCTGCAATATCCCCAGCAGGTTGTAGACAGTACCTGGCTAAATTGGTCTAATTCCAAGGAATTAATTGTCTTTTATGACAGATTATTTTGTTTTAAACAGTACTAAAGTGGGCCAGGCATGGTGGCTCACGCCTGTAATCCTAGCACTCTGGGATCCTCCGAGGCGGGAGGATCACTTGAGGTCAAGAGTTCAGTTCAAGACCAGCCTGAGCAAGAGTGAGACCCTGTCTCTACTAAAAATAGAAAAAATTAGCCAGATGTGGTGGTGCACACCTGTACTCCCAGCTACTTGGGAGGCTGAGGCAGGAGGATCACTTGAGTCCAGGAGTTTGAGATTGCAGTGAGCTAGGATGATGCCACTGCACTCTAGCTTGGCAGCAGAGTGAGGCTCTCTCTCAAAAAAAAAAGAGCAGTGAATCCCATAAGCATCAATGTATTGCCTTAAATAATACTAAAGTGTATTATAAACGGCCTTAATTCTGTAAACCTCGACCTGCCTTCCTGTAATGTCCACTGATTGGGACTCCTGGATTTACATAAAGAAAGTCCTTTCTGTCTTCCCTAAGACAGCACTTAAAATTTTTGAAAATAACTATGACATTACCCAGCCCCATGTTGCCTTTCCCTTTCCAAGTTAAACGTTGGCACATTCTCCAATTTCATTCCCCACCCTTATCTGACTGTACTCCAATTTGCCTATATTCCTCTTAAAATGTAGCTTCCAGAACAAAGCAAGTTTTATACAGTCTGACAGATGACAACTGAGATGGGGCTACCACCCTCCTGCTGTAAATTCTGTTCTTGTGCTTTTGCCCCTTAATACGGAATTTGGTTTTTGTTTTTTTTTTTTCTTTGGCAGTGATGTTAAATGGTTGTTTCATTTTGAGTTTTCAGTTGATTAAACTCCCTGGGCCTTTTTATCTGATTTTTTGTCAAACTAGTCTCCTTAATTCAGTATTTATCTTTTTGGATCTATATGAGGAAATTTTCTGGCCAGGTGTGGTGGCTCATGCCTGTAGTCCCTACGCTTTGGGAGGCTGAGGTGGGAAAATCACTTGAGGCCAGGAGTTCAAGACCAGCTTGGGAAAAAAAAGCAAGAATTCATCTCTACAGAAAAAAAAAAAGAAAGAAAGAAATTTTCTTTGCTTTCTTTTGCACTAAATTCAATTATCAAAAATAGAATCACAAAAAATGCATAAATACAATTCTACCAATCTAAGCATGTCAACTATTTAAATTTTTTCCTTAAGTCTTTCCCACATGCTTAATAGTAATTATATCATAGATATCATTTCAACCATTTCATTTCACATGATGTCGTAACAGGTTTACACATTTCTACATGAATTCCAAAATTTTCTTCATTTTAAAATCTGCTAAATGTTCCATCAAATTTATATACCACAGTTTCATTAAGCATTGCTAGTTTTTTTCATTGCAAATACCCTTCCTTATTTCCCTGGAATAAACTCCCAGGATTATAAGGTTAAGTAAGCCCCTTTATGAATCTACAGTACCATTGCCAAATTGTTTCCAAAATGGAAGGAGATGCTTGTGCTAGGTTTTCCCTAACTCTCCAGAAGTAATGATCCTAAGACTAAGCATTTAAGAGCATCTTTGTTTTCCTCAAGTCAAGGTATGGACATTACAAATATTGGGTTTAACTTCTCAATGTTAGATAATGAAGAGCAGTTATGATCATTTTCATTTTATGTCATGTTACCTAGCAATGCTATGCAAGCATTTGCTATAATCTGGCCTGGAATTACCTTTCTCAGATCATTTCCTCCTACTCTCCTTTCTTTCTCTAAGTGGAGTTAATAACTTCCACTTTTGTGTTCCAATAACCTTCTGGATGTGTGCATGAGTAAGGTATACAACTTATCATTTTGTTTCATAATTAATTGTCTACATGTTTGTCTTTCATCTAGACTGTAAGATTTTCAAGGGAAGGATGAGGTCTTCATTTTTCCATTAATATTACCAGTATCTATAAGTGTACCTAAGATAAAGAGTAAGGGTTTTATGAGGGAATAGAGAAATATAACCATTAAATCTTGTCTATAGTGGTATTGCCATTATAATGGTACCTTGTTATTGTTTTAAAATGCATTCCATTGTTTATTATTAATGTTGAAAATCACCTTATGTGATTGTTTATGTTCTTTGTCCATTCATATGTTGGAATAGGCTTTCATATTTCTCCCATCAACCTGATTGGTCATTTAATTTGTTTTTATTTAGCAGATGTTTATATATCATTTATTAATATTTACCACTTATTATTCTATGTATAATCTTTACAGACATTAACTCATTTAATCCTTGCAATACCCCTTTGAGATAAGTGCTATCTGAGGCACAGGGGTATAGAAAAATTAAGTAGCTTTTCTGAAGTCACACAGTAAATGGTGCAGCCAAGATGCAAACCCAGGGACCACAGCATCCCAATTTTATGCTATGCCTATCTTATATTTTAAAAGTGACTTTTTGTAATGTTTTCTATAATCAATCAACTAGTCTGCTTTTTATAGTTTTTTTATTATTTTGTTTTTATAGTTTAATATTAGTTGTATAAAAATTTCATTGTCTAGGACAATCCAGACTCCAGCTGGATTATGGTCCTCAGAACCCCACTCCCTCAAATAGGTTGGTTGTTTTTTAATGATATACCCAGGATGGCATCTGACACCCCAAAGTGGGCTCCAAGTATCTTCATATTCATTGATTACCCACCTCCCCATATAATCTTGATTGTGGAAATTTTACCTTTGCTTCCAGAAAGTAATTTCCTTTCCCTGCCAGGACTGAGATCCACTTATTTATAGGACCAACTTTCTTCATTGCTTTTGCCAGCCTCCATTGCTGGCGATTGTGCTGCTCCTTGATCAGGATGACCTGCTCATCCTAGACAGGCCACCTGGGCACTGCTAGGTAAACTGTACCTTTTCCTGAGAAACTCCCACTGCTTTATCCAGCTCTCAGATAGAACCCTTAGTGATAATAAAAGCCTTCCTTTGAATCTGAACTCACCACACCTTTTGCATGTCATGATCTCAAACTGCTATTTACACCCACAGAGACCCTGGTGTCCCTCAGTGTCTGTGCAGCCCCCAACCTCCAACGCACAGCCCAGACACAAACCCATGCCCCAGCTTCAGCATCGTCGGCCACTTCTTAGCTTTATATTCCACTGGCCCCTGCCCCTCTACAGAGATCCTATCCTGCCTCACTGCATTGAGAGAATCTGTTGGTCATTGCCTTCATAATTTGTCCTAATTTCAAAGCTCAGAAAGTGGTCAAATTTTGGAAGACATTGGGACTGGCAGGCAAGTGTCCTCTTCCTTTAAAGCTTAATCTCGTTAATTTTGACCCATAAATCGACTTTTCAGGATCCTTCTGAATATGAATTTTATTCCTCAATATATTCACATCCACAAATTTATCATCTACAACTCGATAAGAATGTTCCTTATATTTTCATCCAATTCACTGACTCAAAATTATTGTCAAGTACAGGATTGCTGACACGCACTCGAGCTCCCCTCTCTTCTTTAAACACTTGGGGGTCCCTGCAGCTGTGCTGTAATTGAGGCCACATTTCTCTCTTGTTCACTGTGTCACCATAGGAGACTCTGGAAAATGCCTTCCTGAAATCCAGGTAGATAATTAATACAGATTTGCCTAATAAAACAATATTTTTTCATGTTTAAAAAGCAAAAGATGTCCCTACGGATTTTGTGATACTTGTGTTTCATTTTTATCTTAATTGTATTTCTCTTCCATGTTCAGAAGTTTTAAAGTTGATGTTGGATATCCCTAAATGGCTATTGATCTTCATTCCCCACAATAGTCCCTGTAGGTTTCAGAAGTAAAGCTATCTACTACCAAGGTCCTAAGTTTTACAGTTTCTCAATCTTCCTCCAAGTTGTAAATTTTCTCATGAGAACCATAAATATATCAGAAGGTAGAATTGACTGTTACTTTATTTGACTCATCAGATGTTTCTTGATTACCAGATTTGCATAAAAATGGCTTTCCAGTAATTATTGTAATGTAAGTAGGTAGATTATTTTTTTAGTCATCAAGAAATACTATGAATTTATTTTGAGAAGAATACAGTGGAGACTTTTCTTTTTCATAACAAATAATTTTGTTGCTTTCACAATCAATCAGTCGTTTATAAAGAAAGGTCTCTTTGTACTTTACCCCAGGGGAAATTCTGTCTTTGTATGAAGGACTCATACCACTTCTGTCCCACCGTTTCATTGACCTGTTTAAAATCGATTTCAGGTGAAACTGAAAGCACAAAGTTTCAGCCACATTTAACAAACAGCTCAGTCATCAGATCACTTAGAGAATTCAACTTCTGTCTCAGACTTTATTTTGTATTACAAAACAATTTTTCAATGGTTCAGATTTAAGAAAATAATTTCACAGCCATGATCTTAAAACTTGGAATAAATGTCTTGAAATGACTTTGTATAAACAATTCCATCCGGTCCAACATGAACCCTAGCAACAGGACAAGCACAATAGAAATGAAAACCTTTCACCTGCCCTATGAAATTCTTGACATTTTCCATTGATATGGGGATTTTCTTAGCTGAATACATACACAACACTTTAAATTAGTGCTTCCCTATAGTAAGGCCTCTTATTTTTCTGTAGTGTTCGAGATCCAAAACTGTTAGTTTAACCCCTCACCATTTGAAAACAGAATATAGTACAGATTTCTATTTTTATGTGTTTTCAGGGCAACGTATACTTTATCAGTCCCATAATCTCTCATTCTCGTAAGCAACACTGAAAAGAATGAGAGTTTTGTAATTAGCAAATTCAGTAACTACCCCTATTGAATACTAGAAAGCATAAAATAAGAAAGCTAGCACTGTTTTTGGCTTCTTCAATGCAGCGTTTTTTCAGTGATTCATTGGCAACACCAAGTGAACAACTGGTTTTTAGTATGAAAGGCATCCTTTTACTTTAACGTATCATCAAGAGTAACATGTTCAAAACCTAAACTTTTAGCTCTAATTATCAAATACTGTTTTGTTCATTCATTGTGTAAAACCAGTTCTGGGCCATTTTCCTTGAAAATCTAATCATAAAAATAAACTAGCAACATATATGATTACCTCTGCAGGCACACATATTTGAGTTCAGTTCTGTAATGCTTACAAATGGGCAATGAACACTTTTGCCTACTTAGCTTTGGAGCCAGTTTAATTGTGATATTATCCTTCTATCTTTTGCCATAATTCATTTTATTTTTAGGCAAACATCAAGGAAAGACATCAAATGAGAACACCTAGTGAAAAAGATATTTATGGCTACTCTGGAAAAGATTCATGGTTTCACATACATATTACAGAGTGATGAGTGTAATGGAAAATGTTAAATCGCCACATCGTAGTAATGGGTAAATTTTGCCCTATGGCAATACAAATAACCGAATAAAACAAATTTGCCCTTGGCTGTGTGCCAACAGAATTACCACATGTTCCATACACCATAATTAGTGACACTTTACACTCTTAGGAATCTCAGAGTGTAGAAAGCAAGTCGATAAAAGGGTATTAACTAATGCACCAACAATTTAAATGCACATGTGATAAAATGGTTGCTTTTAGTATAGCATGCATGGAATGAAATCTTCACAATTTCTCAGTAGCAGGTGTTGGCTATATAAATATACATCTAGAACTGTGCACTTGGCCTCTATTTGTTTCCCCTCCTCTGTTACTCTTCTTTTTTAAGCCACTGACTTTATTGCTTGTTCAAGAACAAGCTACCTGAAGTGACTATCATGTTCTTCAGATCAAAAGGACAAAAGTATATTTTTATTTTCTACTGCTATGAAATCCATCTAGAACACTTCTTTTAAGATGGAGGAATTGTCAATTCTAAAACAGATAGCATTTTTTGCTATAAGAACTCCATCTATTTAATTATTTTGGATATAGAATTCATTGCCTCATACACAATCTTGTGATTAAAACTCTATGAAGGATACATTTTGTGCAGTATATTTTTGACAAATTACTTATTGACTCCTGAGGCTCATTATCTGCTCTTAAACAGGATAACTTCATGCTTTTATTTTCCCTAGTGTATCCATAAATGGCATTATTTATTTTGCAATGTTTGAGAAATGAAATATGCCATATAATCAAATAGACACTTCCTCATTTATTTTACTTTGAAGATTTAGAGTATTGCTTTATAATCTGTACTGCTATACTACTGCTTAGTGATTGAGAAGACTTACTCCATTGATTTGATACTACACTGAAACTTCCAAATAAATTCTTGTTAACAATCTCCAGCTAGGTTGTAAGTGCAGTTAGAGCTCAGAACACAATACCCCAAAGTATGGCGCATTGGCGTGCTGAGCACTTTGAAGAGATCGGAGGGCCTTAGAAGCAAATTCTCTCTGACCTTCTCCTACCTTGCTATCTCTTACTCCTCTTTCTCCCCCAAAGCAAGTCACAGAAACCAGAATTCCTCATTCTCAAGGTGGGTTATAGAAACTGGAATTCCTCTCTCCCAATGCAAGCCTTAAAAACTAGAAAGAGGCCTGGCATGGGGCTCACACCTGTAATCCTAACACTCTGGGAGGCTGAAGAGGGAGGATCGATTGAGGTTAGGAGTTCAAGACTAGCCTGAGCAATAGCAAGACCCCGTCTCTACTAAAAATAGAAAAAATTAGCCGGGTGTGGTGGCACGCACCTGTAGTCCCAGCTACTCGGGAGGCTGAGACAGGAGGATCACTTGACCCCAGGAGTTTGAGGTTGTAGTGAGCTATCATGATGCCACTGCACTCTACCCAGGGGGACAGAGCAAGACCTTGTCTCCAAAAAAAAAAAAAAAAAAACCCTGGAAATGTCTTTCCCTTCACCATTCTCCCTTGAAGCCCTTCATTCCAAAGGAGTTCTGCCCCATACCCCCATACCTGGAGGAAAGGAAAGGATCTCTTTGCTACACAGAGAGACCAAGAATCTGAACAGACAAAGCTTTCTGGGTTCCCCCCTCAGTCTATTACCATTAGATCACACCCTTTTGTCCAACCACATTTCTACACAGCTGTTCATTCTTTATAGAACCAAAGCATAAAAACCGAGTTTTCTCTGGGTCTTTGAGTCTTCATTTCTGAAGGCTTCCATGTCACGTAAAACTTTGATTAAATAAATTTGCTATGCTTTTCCCTTGTTAGCCTGTCTTTTGTTATAGGAGTGTCAGCTGTGACCCTTATGATGGGTGAGAAAAGGGATCCCACCTTTCACCCCTGCAGTGCCACAGGGCAGGACCGGATCTGCTTGTTTACTATATGTGTGACATCTGGGAAGAGGCTGGTACATAACAGGAAATCGAGAAAAGGTTTTGGTTTATGTCTATCAGGGGAACTAGATAAGATGATCGATTGTAGTTACAATGGAACCACTCAGCTTCCTCATCAATAGAGGCTCTTCCAGGACTTCCTAAAAAGGCATCAACCACGAGTTCTACCTCATGTTACCTCAGCAGACTGGAGGCAAAAAATCTGTTTTGCTCTGTACCTTGTACTGGATCTGAAAGGCCAGTCTCCTCATAACAATACTGGTAAATCAGACTGGATTGTAATGGAAACTTCAGTTCTAACAAAACTGTTTGTTCTATGTTGACCTGTACAAACATGGCTTAAAACTAACCTCAGAAACTAAAAACGTCATCACAAGCCAAACTCAATACTACTACTACTTTCTTTTCATCAAAATGATATTTATAAATTATTTTTAATTATATAAAAATACTTTTATTTCAAACAACATGGGAAAATTAGGATAGCATACGATCACAGCCATTTTTGAATTATTACAAAAATACACTGGAAGGAAAGACAGTAAACTAACAACTGATTATCTTTGGGTTGTAGGATTACTGGTGAATATTTTTCTGATTTCTACTTTCACATATCTTACAATTTTTTAAACCATAAACAAATACTATTTGTGTAATTTTTAAAACCTTCATGTTTAAAATGTCTTAAAATCACTATTCATTTTTCATAGTTCACTTCGAGCTAATTGCTCAAATCACTTCTGTAGCTTACCATCTATATTTTCAAAAATGACTAGAATTAAAAGATAATTCAATTTGAATGAATATGTGTCAATGCGGTTCTGAAAATAGAAAGGGGACCTGCACTAGAACTTGTCTCTACAAAAAAAAAATGGACATGTACTTAGAAATGTCAATCCATTTCTCTGAGTTATTCCTTTTAAAAAGAAAAGCATGTGAATATCTTATCCTGTTCTACATTTCCCCACATTAACCTGAATTCATGGTGGCTATTAACTACAACTGTGTGGTTCCCTCGGAAGAATTATAAGAATTGCTTTTGTTATTATTTTTAGAAAAGGAACTGCTGTTTGCTGTTGCTGAATGTTTCAGTTCCTTGAGTTGGAAATACCAATTAAGTTTTGGAACAAATTCCCTTTATTTTGGAAAATTCACCAGGATGGAACCTTCAGTTACATAAAAGTACCTACTATTGTTCCTGGAGAAAATTGCGAAGTCTCCACAAATCTGAATGTAGTAGCTGCAGGATAAGCTCTTGTTCTGTTCAGTAATGTAAATGGCTACATTTTTAGGCAGACTGTACCCTTGTACTTAAAGAATTGTTTTTCCAAAATATGATGTACACCAAATATCAGTGTCCTCTGCACATTAAGATTGAATTACCCAAAATTTGGGAAACACATTTTCACCTATTGCGATTGCATTATCTGAGCCTTGACTGTCAGTCCATGCTTGGCTTCTTCTGCTAAAGGGGCGGATATGTATTTCCAATATCAGTCTAGCTAGGGCAAGAATTGGTGGACCGGGCCTCAGGGAAGGAGGAAATCAACTCTGAGATACGGGCTTAAGAAATAGGAGTCCTGAAGCGAAGGAACATAGAGATTTGTCCTTGGCCGGAATAGTGGACCAGCCTCTAGACACATGGGAATCTGCAGGCAGCCAGGCTACAACCCCAACAATGAACTCAAATGTCCACAGTAAGTCACTGAGGCACCAGAACTTACTTTCCAAACATTCAGTAAAGCATTACTGTCCCTCACCTTGCCGAGGTTTGGAGGGGTTAAGAGAAAGAATGTGTCTACACTGGGGGCAAATCACTGCTGCATGAACAGTGTGTCAGGTCTCAGTAGAAATGGCCAAAGGTGACTTGGAAAGTTCTGGAGTGTACAGGGGCAACCAGGATGGGTTAGAGGGATGTGATAGCATTCTCCAGTGATTCCAGACACAAATCTTTTATCTTGCTAAGGAAAAAAAAAGACATTAAGTGAAAGAGCAGAAACATATACCTGGTGATTTCTAAAACAAGCATGGTGTATGGTCTCTTTTACCTACTAGGTCAGTTCTGAGTAAAAAAGACTTGCAGGGGTGAGGTGGGAGCACCATGGAGTGGCACTATAATCCTTGCAGCCAGTGTTCTGCCACAGAGCCAGCAAGGGGTAGCTGTGGGGTATCATGAAAAGCATCAATGTAGAAATAAGTGTAAGATATTATGGGAACATGGAGTATGGGTGCCCACCTAGATTATGAAGGGATGGGGCAGAGGCTGAGAGTCTCAAAGGTCTCACTTGAATACATCCTTCTGAGGATTTGGACTTAATCCTCAAGTTAATGAGAATTCCCTGGAGCGTTTTAAAATACAAAGAATGTGATCAGAGCTCTCTTTTAGACAATCCACTTTGGCAACAATGCAGTAGATGCCTCAGAGAGGAGTGAAAGTGAAAACAGAGATGCGAGTAAGAGGCTATGGCTATCCAGGAGAGAAATGGTGGAAACTGAGATAAGACAGAGAAATGAAACAGAGAAGAAGGGAAAGTGTTCAGGAGGCATTTCTCGTAGGGAATAAGGGAAAGGAAGGAATCCAAAATAGAGTCAGCTGCTTTGCTTTGGACAACTGGTTTCCCTTGGGTCAGTGGTCTGGAGATACCACTTTTGGAGGAGAGATGATGAGTTCAGTTTTCCATTTCGGTACTGGCCACTTGAAAATTTCTTTGTACATGTGAGCCTCAAAGCCTCGTATTTATTTCTGTGTCGAACAGGATGGGTTAGATTATTCTGCAAAAATAAATCACCCAAAGTTTCAGTGGCTTAAATAAAGTAAAGATTAATTCCTCATTCATGCTGTATGTCCTTCATGGGTAGCTGAAAGGTACTAATTGTGTAGTGACTTTTAGAGCTTTGTCCTAGAAGTGACACATCCTATATTCACTCACAGTTCAAGAGCTAAGGTGACAAGATCACACCCAGCTTCAATAGGGTAGGAAAGTGCATTTCTACCACAGGCCTAAAAGGAGGAGAACCAGAATGTTTACAGAAAAGCCCTATTAGACACTCTCCTAGCCTATAATCATTACCTAAGGTGATTTATTGCCAGCTACACATGGATTCATGAGAAGAATACAGCCTCGAGTTGCCTAAAGACCTTAATGATCTTTCAGCCTAGGCCATTTAACTTGATAGAATATTAAGTTCAGTCAGTGAAAGAATACTTTTCATTTCTGTTTTCCCACCCTAACCTTGGGTACATTCTCTCTTCTCAGCCCAGCAACATGCATCCCACCCCATTTGAAACATGCTTTGTTCATTCAATAAATATTGATCACCTACCATGCACCAGGTATTGGGGATATAGTAATGAACAAGGCAGACATCAGACAACATTCCTATCATAAAGGAGCTTATGGCCTATCAGATAAAATAGAAATTAAACAAATAGTTACACAAACAATTTTTTTCTTGTGATTGTAATAAGGGTTGTGAAAGCAAATAAGTTGTGCAACGAGAATAGCGGAGTAAGAACAGGGCATAGAGGAGTAGTCAGCTAGTCAGGAAGCTGGTCAGGTGAAAGTCCAGGGAATGATCACAGGCAGAGAGAAATGCTTGTGGGAAGGCCAAAAGGTGGGAAAGCCACTGGTACTCAGGAGGGAACTGAAATAAATCCAGTATGGCTGAAGTCGAGAAGCAAGAGAAAGAGGCAGGGCGCTGGAGACTGAGGCGGATCACAGAGGTTGTCACAGAACAAGTTAAGGACATTACACATTATGCTAAAAGCTATAGGAAGTCACCAAAGAGTTTTAGGCAAGGGAATGATATCATCCACGTAGACATTTGAACACTATGCAAAAGGAAATTTACAAGAGTAATTATCAACGTATTGCACAGGAGAGTGGCTCATTCCTTCACCTTCTTTATTCAAATGTTCTTCCTCCAAGAACCCTGCCTTTGATCACCCTAAGATTACATCTCTACTCTCCCCACACTAGCCTCCAGATGCCACTTACTGTTCTCTTTTGCCATAGCATTTGTCACTTTCTAACACTTTAGATCTGAAGTCCCCACCCTTGGTCTGTGGCCTATTAGGAACCAAGCTACAGAGCTCCACCACCCCCAGCCCCTGCCCTGAAGTATTGTCTTCTATGAAACTTAGGAAAGGCGGGGCACGCAGGGCAGGAGGTGAGTGAGCAAAGCTTCATCTCTATTTACAGGCACTCCCCATCCCTCGAATCACTGCCTGAGCTCCAACCACTCCACCCCGCACCGTCCGTGGAAAAATTGTCTTCCATGAAACCGGTCCCTGGTGCCAAAAAGGTTGAGGACTGCTGCTTTAGATAACTTACTTATTATTAATTTATTGTCTGTCTTCTGCTAGAATGTAAACTCCACTTGGGCAAGGATTTCTTTTTTCCTAGAAAGTGCCTGCACTTGGATGTTCAACAAATATTTGTTAAATTAATGACATATCACATGATGATTTAAGACTATATTGTAAGATGGTTTATCTATCAGTGTTTATTGATTTATTAATAATATACTTAGTTTAAAATAACTGTTTCCTAACAATGTGATTCCCTAGGTCCCTGTGATTTTAATTCTTAAATATGAAAATTGATCTTCAGAAGAAATTGATCACATGCTTATTAAAGCTTATGAAAAAATGTTTTTAGTTGATAAAATATCAAAAGCTTGAGCAAATTTTAGAAAGAAAAGATTATGAAACTTGATCAGGAATCATGAGTCACAGTGACAGCTTAGTTATTTTACAATGTGGCTACATATACCTACTAAAATGTACTGCTATGCCAATAAAATTATAGTATTTTCACAACACAGCAGTGATTAACCCTATAAACCTATTTTTGAACAATCATTGTAGCCTTACTGAAGGTATTTTAAGGACTAACATGCAGTTGACGAATTACAGCTTGTGACAATGTCTAGAATTCCTTGGAGTAAAGCCATTTGATTTGTAAAAAGTGTCAGGCAGTCTACTTTTAATTTCTCTGTGCATCTGACCTCATATAATCAGAGGTTCCTGGTTTATTTCAGAAATTAAGTTTTCAAGAAATATTAATTTCCATTGGCAATGTCATTACTACACATGATTTCACATTCATTCATTTATTAAATTTATTTATTGGGCATTTACTATGTTTTGGGTACAGTAGATATTGGTCCATTTATTTATTACCTCATTCATCAAACATGTATCTGTACTGAGGAGAGGTACAGATTTTAAGAGGTAAAATGGGACAGTCACATAGTCAGGAAATTAATTCATCTATTAAAAAAATTGAGAAGACATGTAAATAAAGGAAGACATATTTGATTTTTATAAAAAGAAAACAAATCCAATTAGCACTAATTTCAAAAGTTATTTTTGCTGTGAGTAATGCTGAAAGCAAGGAGATGAGAGTAACACAAAAAATATTCTTTGTTTTAAACATACATAGACATAGTAAACCAAATATAAACACCAAAAAGTAATATTATTTCAATTATATGTTTGAGGACAGCTTATACATGAAACTATAGTGCAAGATAATAAGACTAACATGGAAAAGATCTTGGTGACCTTGATTTTCTGTCTTTGCACCCTATCTTAGAAATGGGACTATTAATACGTTATTAATATTTGCAGAATCAGTGCTAGTCCAAGTCGGAAACAAAAAGTATTTCAGAATGGCATTTAATCTTTGTTCTAGATTTTCTCTTACCGGTACCTCTACCAAAGTTGGAGTCCTGCCCCTGTTGCTGGCCTGCTGACTGGACTCTGCTTCCTCATGGCAGATTTGCCTGGACCACCAAGGACTGCCTGCTTGGTCCTCTGCTTGTCATTACTAACAAACACTAAGCATTTTCGGACATATTGAATGTTATTCTTGTATGTGCGATTTGGGCTTAGGCACCTGCACCTTGACCCTTGAAGGTAGGCTGAGGTCCACATCCTATTGTTTTCATCTTTCTGTAGCTGGACCCATCTAAATGAAGCATCAAAGTGCATGCTTTGAGCAATAGTTAAAGCAATCTATTCTACATAAACTTGCTCATAGTTATAAAAATTAGACATTGTATTAGAATATTCTTTCATACATGTAAGAAAATCCATTAGCCCAAGATATCCTCCAGCATTATGAAGGCAACTCAAGTTATTTAATTTCTCAAGTGATTTTCCTAATTACTATGCTGTGGAAGTTTACATGTAGGAAGAAATTTGCTAACCATGGAATGAGTACATTTCTACTGACCTGATTTCAGACAAGTCTCTGTCAGGTAGCCCTACCCACAATCAGGACCTTTCATCTATTCTGTGTGGCTAAAAGCCATGGTGCATTATTTGATGATAGGTACTTTTGTTTTCTGAATCAAGGAGGCCAAGATGAAGCTGGCGAAGTTTAGAGCCAATGAGGTGTCAAGCTCCAGAGGTATGTGTCCAACCTCCCAGATGACAGTGATCCTTAGAGCTATTCTAATGTCACATCCAACTTTTGAGATGGTAGCTATGGAGAACAAAGTGGCGACAGAGACTGTCTGGCAATAAATCCCTTGACTGTGACCAGTCCCCTGTCATTAAAATGATTCTTCATGCACACAGCTGTATGCAGTGAAGCAGAAGAGAATGAGGATATGGAAATACCTCCAGGATGGCCAGCTGAAGCTCAGACAACTGCAACTAGAGAAAACACAGAAGATATTTTAAGGACTTACTGATGCCTAATAAGTGGCAAGGCCACTGGGGGATTATAGCCCCTGAAAGATGATGCACTTAAGCAGACATAATTACCATTAAGGACTTATAAGTAAGAAATCGTGTATCTGAGGCAGGTCTCAAACGGAGACAGCCACATAAACCATTACTATAGTAAAAATCAATCAACAATATTTATATACACAGTTGAGAATGGGCTATGGCTTCCTAAGAAGGATCATGTGATAATAACAATCAGTAACATCTCTAAATGCAACCAGCAATAAATCATGCAGCTGCTAAATAATGTCCCTCACTGGATAGCAGCAGGATAATGGCTAAATACTTTGATATCCCTGGGAAACATTGTTACATAAATACTAAGTTTATCAACTTACTTATTTGATCCATATTTCATTACTTTGCCCATGAAATGGAAACTTCAGGATTTTCTCGTAATGCCAATGTCTGTTCTTTCTTATCAGCAAAATTCTGAGTGAACTTGACAGGGGCTTTGGAATGAAGTGAGTAACAATGGAAACAAATTGATTGTCTCTCTGCATCTACCAGATATAAGAGATGCACCATTAACACTGACATGGGTGTCATTAAACCAAATGCACATCTCTGACGATGTCCACCTAAAAGCATTGGATATAGAGATTAGACAAGGATCCAAGTCCAAGAGTGATGATGGCAGAGAATTTCTTGAGTTTTATTTTTAAGAATACATTTAAAGTCATTCAAAATGACAACAGAATTAATCCAGTTTTAGGGTGAATAAGACAAAATTTTAAAGTGAAAATATTAATTAATCAAATCAATAACAGCCATAAATTTGGGGAAGTATAATGATCAACTCACTCTGTAGTTTCTCCATGGGAATCGTTGGCACTCTAGAATTATTCTAATTTATTTTCCTGCTTAAAAGTGAAAATGTGATCCTCAGATGAAAACTTGGCTCTGCAAACTAACATTTTAAAAGAAAGAATATTATACATTTTATTATACTTTTATTTAAGGATCAATTTGCAAACTTTCTGACATGAGGCTAGCATAAACACAATATTTAAATAAATTGTAAATGTAGAGTCTGCTAATTTTCTGAACCTCCCACAACAACACTCTGTCTTATGTATGACTCCTGACTGTCTGAAGCATAAATCTTTGGACAAAGGAAAGTACTTGAGGCAAGTAGAAAAGAAATTCAATATTGTTAAACACATTATGCTCTAAAAAGAGTAAAACCTTACTTGTTCCAGCAAAAATTAGTTTAAACAGTAACACGGCAGTTCATTCTCTGGTTATACTGAATATGAAATAGCCCAAACTCTCCATTTCTCTTTAATATTCTCTTTACTGAGAAACAGAAATGGTTGACTGAAAAAAGACATATATATATACACATACATACCTGTTTTTTGCAAGAGAACTTTTTGAACTGACCAGTAGCAGGGGTATGTTCTATTACACAATTCCAAAGAATGTGAAAAATACCAGCTCTTCTCACAGTCTACTGCTGTTTTCCTAGAGCTGTACAAAGACAAATGCTGGTGACTTCTGTAATACCCAGGCGATGAATTATCAAGTGGTCTGAGTGTCACTCCTCTGAAACAACTCATGTAAACTGAACTGTGGACAAATACAAACAACAACAGAAAATAGAGGATAAAGTAAAAGAATGAGAGGAAACCCTAGAGATACACACTTGAAGGGTAGGCACACTGCTTCAGCTCTCCCATGCTCTTGAGTTAGAAGTTTACTTTGGAAATTTCCTTCTCCAGACAGATTTCCCTGATTAATCCTTTCTTTTCTCAAAGAAAAATCTTCTCATTCCCAAGAATTCCCTTGTAATCATCTCTTTTGATTTGAAAAAAAGGAAATAACGAATTGCTATTTATAACAGCATTGCTGTAGAATGACTATCTACATACGTATCTATTATATGTTTTCTACTTTAGTTTCCTGAGAATGGGAGCTCAGTTCTCCCCATGATAATACTGAAGAGTAACTTGATTTCACATCTCAGGAGCTATATAAATAATTTGTTTATTTTCTCATTTTAAAAATGATATTAGTAGAATAACATGTCAATTAGGGAACTGTATACACTTGTATTACAGTTCTGAATAACAAAATAAAGTAACAAAAACATAATCATATATGAATAAAATAATATACCAATTATACTATCAACAATTACAGAGTACTATCAACCACATTTTTAGGCTTATATTATGTGCCACTGTGCTATTATATGCAACATCTCATTTGATAGTAATAATAATCCTTTGAAATGGATATTATGATCATGCCCAATTTATAGATCAGGAAACTCAGCCTTAAAGGCTACAAAACTTGTCCAAAGTTACATAGCTAGTAAAGGCCAATGCCAGAAACTCAAACAAGGGCTTATCCATAACCTAAAATATTAGCCACCACATCTTCTAGCCCATAAATTTTAAAAAGACTTTCTGACCAAATAATTAATAATATGAAATGAGAGTCTACCATCATACTACTGTACCTTTATCAGAAGTAATTAGTGCAATGGAAATAAAATTGGATTGGAAGTTCAACAATTGGAGTTTAGGATTGGTTATGCCATTATCTCACTGTGAGATAGAGGAAAAGTCACTTTAACTCTCTAGTCTTAAATTTCCTTATATATCACCCTGATACCAAAGCCAGGAGAGGATACAACTAAAAAAGAAAACTACAGACCAATATCTCTGATGAACACAAACACAAAAATCCTCAACAAAATACTAGAAAACCAAATCCAATGGCACAGCAAAAGGATAATTCACCACAATCAAGTGGGTTTTATCCCAGGAATGTGAGGATGGTTCAACACACATAAGTCAATAAAGGTGATTCACCATATAAACAGAATTAAAAACAGAAACATATGATCATCTAAATATTAATAGATATGGAAAAAGAATTCAATAAAATACAGCAACCCTTCATAAAAAACCCTCAAAAAATTCAGCATAGAAGGAACATACCTCAAAATAATAAACATCATATGTTACAAATCCACAGCCAACATCATACCAAATAGAGAAAAGTTGAAAGCATTACCCCTGAGAACTGGAACAAGACAAGGATGCCCACTTTCACCACTTCTATTCAACATAGTACTGTAAGTCCTAGCCAGAACAATCAGGCAAGAAAAAGAAATAAAGGACACCTGAATTGGAAAAGATGAAGTCAAATTATCTCTGTTTGTGGATGATATAATTTCATACCTAGAAAACTCCGAAGACTCCTTCAAGAGATTCTTAGATTTGATAAATGAATTCAGCAAAGTCTTAGGTTATAAAATCAATGTACAAAAATCAATAACATTTCTATACAACAATAATGACCAAGCTGAGAACCAAATAAGAATTCAATCCTATTTACAATAGCTGCAAATAAATAAATAAATAAATAAATAACCTAGGAATAAATTTAACCAAGGAGGTGAAAGATTTCTACAAGGAGAACTACAAATCACTGATGAAAGAAATCATAGATGACAAAAACAAATGGAAAAACATCCACCTCGTGCTCATGGATTGGAAGAATCAACATTGTTAAAATGACCATACTGCCCAAAGCAATCTATAGATTCAATGCAATTTATTATCAAAATACCAATGTCATTTTTCACAGATCTAGAAAAAACAATTCTAAAATTCATATGGAACCAAAAAAGAGCCCAAATAGCCAAACAATCCTAAGCAAAAAGAACAAAACTGGAGGAATCACATTACCTGACTTCAAATTATACTACAAGTTTATAGTAACCAAAATAGCATGATAATGGTATAAAAGTCGACATAAGGTCAACAGAACAAGATAGAGAACCCAGAAATAAAGCCAAATACCTACAACTGATCTCCAACAAAGCAAACAAAAATATACACTGGGGAAAGGACACACTATTCAAAAAATGGTGCTGGTAAAATAGGATAGCCATATGCAGAAGAATGAAACTGTATCCCTTTCTCTCACCACATAAAAAAATTAACTCAAGATGGATTTAAGACTTAAATGTAAGACCTGAAACAATAGAAGTCCTAGAAGAAAACCTAGGAAAAATTTTTCTGGACATAGATCTAGGCAAAGAATTTATGTCTAAGATCCCAAGAGCAAATACAATAAAAACAAAAATAGACAAATGGGACTTAATTAAACTAAAAAGCTTCTGTCTGCACAGCAAAAGAAATAATAAAAAGAGAAATATACAACATACAGAATGGGAGAAAATATTTACAAACAATGTGTCTAATGAAGGACTAATACCCAGAATCTATAAGGAACTCAATCAACTCAGCTAGAAAAAAACAAACGACCCCATTAAAAAGTGAGCAAATGACAGGAACAGGCATTTTTCAAAAGAAGATATACAAATGGCCAACAAACATGAAAAAATGCTCAACATCACCAGTCATCAGGGAAATGCAAATTAAAACCACAATGAGATACCATCTTACTTCCATTAGAATGGCCATTATTAAAAAAATCAATAAACAACAGATGTTGGTGTGGATGCAGTGAAAAGGGAACACTTACTCATTGTTGGTGGGAATGTAAATTAGTAAAACCTTTGTAGAGATCAGTATGAAGATTTCTCAAAGAACTAAAAGTAGATCTATCATTCTTACAGTCCCACTACTGAATATCTACTAGGAGGAAAATAAATCATTTTATCAAAAAGATACCTACATTCATATGTTTATTGCAGGACAAATCACATTACAAAGATAAGGAGTCAACTTAAGTGCCCATTGACTGATCAATGGATAAAGAAAATGTGGTGTACTACTCAGCAACAATAAAGAATGAAATAATGTCTTTTGCAGCAACTTGCATGGAACTGGAGGCCATTACCTAAGTGAAGTAACTCAGGAGCAGAAAAATAAATGTTGCACGTTCTCAATTATAAGTGGGAGCTAAGCTATGGCTACACAAGGGTATACAGTGGTATAATGGCTATTGGAGACTTACAAGGGAGGAGGGTGGGAGAGAGTAAGGGTTGAAAAATTACCTATGGGATACAATGTATATTACTTGGATATTGAGTACACCAAAAACCCAGGCTCCACCACTATACAATATATATGTGTAACAGAAAAAAAAATTCATATGTTGAAACCTAATCCTCCATGTGATGGTATTTGGGGGTGGGGACTTTGGAAGGTGAAGGTCATGAGGGTGCATCCCTCATGAATGGGATTAGAGTCCTTAAAAAACCCCAGAGAGCTCTCTTGCCCTTTCTGCCATGTGAGGACACAGTGACAAGAAGGGCTCTATGAACCAAGACAGGAAGTGGGACCTCACCAGACATCAAATCTGCCAGCACCTTGATCTTGGACTTTTCAGTCTCCAGAACCATAAGAAATAAATTTCTGTTGTTTATAAATAAAAAATTTTTTTCATCAGTTGCCAACTATTTTTGGATAATTCTCAATGAATCTATGGGAATCACTTAACCTTATGTTTCTGGGAGGTTTCTCTCCATAAGTTTTTCACAAGGGTTTGCTTTTGTGCATCGCTATGGTAGTTGGTTCCCCAATTAATCCCCAATAAATCTTCCAGTAAATACCCAATAAATCTCTTCCCCTTATATCTACGCTATCTCTGAAATTTGCTTTTTATCAATAGAATACAAAAGACTGATGCTTGACTGGTCATAAGAAACCTTTTGGATTCCACACAGGTTACTTGGAACATACCCCCTTGGGTTGTTCTCTCTTGGAAGCCAGCCACCATGTAAAGAAATATGACTACCCTGGACCACTCTGTCATAAGTAACCCACATAGAGATGCCCTGTGTTGGTGCTCTGGTCAAAACGTGAGCTGAGCTCTCAGTCAACTACCAGCTTCAACTGCTAGACATGGGAGTGAACAAGCCGTCTTGGGCAGCCCAGTGGAGACTTCTGATGACTACAGTCCCTACTGTCACTTGATTGCAACCATATGAGAGACTCCAAAGGAGAACTACCCAGCACAGCTCTGTTAACTCACAGAACTGTGAGAGAGAATAAAATATATTTGTTTTAAGCCATGAATTTTGTTATACAACAATAGATAACTGGAATTGTCACATCAGATTTAAAACAGAGAAGCAAAATGAAAACAACACATTTAAATTGTTTTTATGCTATCGTGCACTTAACATGTACATATTTGTACAGATGTACAAATGTAATATGCCAGTTGCCCATAATAAATTCATCTCTAACCTCAATTTTAGACAGAACTTAATAAATATGTTTGGCCTGGCTTGGAATATACTTTGTTAACCTTCATTCTCAAATAACTTGAATGATTTCATGGATGAAATGTTGTACTTCTCTAAGATACTTTAGTTGTTTAAATCTCAATCTTACTGATATTTTGTGCAACCTACAATTTTTCTTGCTACTCTAGAGTGCTCATCAGTTTTATGGTCTCTTTCATTTGTCATCTTATCAAGAAGAAGGAATCTTTTCATCTCTGTACAAGTGCATTAAGGATATCAAAATTTGCTTGTTGTTGTCAATTGCTGTTGAGTTTGGGCAGAGATGTCACATTTGTGTGTGTGAGTGGATATATAGCAATACGGTTACTTTTGCACCTCATATGATTTTCTACTTTGACAGAAAAGCATTCTTGGAATGAAATCACCCTACAGCTTTACCTTAAGAATGATATAACAGTTTTTGGAGAAAAATACGAATTTTCCAACCCCACCACAGGTTGTTGCCTGAGAGAATCAGATTACCTTCAGCTTCATTTCTCTCGGCTTTTTGTACATTTACTATATCTCACAAATAAACTGAAACCAAGCTTGAAGACATTTGTCCTCATATGTTGATATAAATTGTTGGTATGCATATAATTATTGTTGGTTTGGTTTTTCTGTACTAAATCCAATACTCAGAAGAAAACATCTGTATTAAATCAGAGACTTAGAAAAAAATTTGTGTGGTGACATACATATATATTGGCTCAGAAAAAAAAAGGTCAATATATTTTTAAAAAGCATTTTTTGGGTATCTACTGTGGTTACCCTCTTTTCTGACCACCAAGAGAGATCAAAAGGTCTTTCGATTTGTAAAAGTATTGAGTATCAATTCCTATTCTTGCTTAAGATTTATTGAATATTATTTGTTATGTGCCTGGGCCTCCAAAGAGAACATGTTAATAAGAAATAATTTTTCATCTCAATATATTTTTATTTTAATCAATTTTCTTTCACTCAACTTGTATATAACATTCATTGTTATAATTCTAGATTTTCTTAGATATAAGAAATTGGTATTTCTTAATCTTTGCCACTGGAAATACTCTATTTTCAAAGCTCAGTAAGACCTTCCAAAACAACCCACATTTCAAATGTTGGTTCCATCCTTGACATTATTTATTAATTTGTATATGATACTACTATAGTTGAGGGATTTTCAAACATTCTTCTGCTAACACGCATGACCAGATGCTCATGTGAGGGAGACTCTTCCATGTATAGTACCAGAGACATGAGCAGCTTATCAAGAATAGGCTGTGGCTTCAGATACTTCCCAGTGCAGTGTATGTAACTTCATACTAGTACAGGATTGACCTTGAATCCACTTCAATCTACTTTTGAAAAGTAAATCATTCACAGATTGTATTATTTTAATTATTGTATTATTTTAATCGTTATATTACTTGCTGAAAACCTCTTAACAAGTAGCAACATATGTAACATGACATCACTAATGGACTCTTAGAGTAGCATTATTCTATACTATTTCCTCATTTTATATAAATTGCCAAACTACTTGACACATTGTTGTTCACAACATTTTTTTATCCTTTAACATACATAGCATCTATCTTCCCTTTTGTTTCTAATATTGGAAATTTGTATCATTTCTTTTTTTTCTTGATCAGCCTGGCTAAGGGGTTTATTGATTTTATGATTTTTTTAAAGAAATGGTTTTTGGTTTCATTGATTTTTATCTATTATTTGTTTATTTTCTCTTTCATTGTTTTTCACTCTTTATGATTTCCTTCTTTCTACTCATGTTGAGTTTAATTTGTTATTTTTCTAGTTTCTTAAGGTTGAGACTTAAATAACTATTTTTAGGTCTTTCTTCATTCCTAGCATAAGCATTTTAATGCTATAAATGTCCCTCTAATCACTGCTTTATGAACACCCCACAAATTTTGATATGTGTGTTTTCATTATTATTTAGTGCAAATTAATTTCTAATTTTCCTTATGAGAAAATTAGACCCATGGGTTGGTTATTTAGAATGTTAATTGTCAAATATTCAGAGATTTCCAGATATTAATGTGCTCTTGATTTTTAGTTAAATTTCACTGTGGTAAGAGAATATAATTTCTATGATTGTAATCCTTTTAAATTTATTGAGATTAGTGTTCGAGTCCAGAATATGGTCTATCCTGGCGAATGTTCCATGTGCACTTGGAAAAAATTATTCCACTGCTGCTGGGTGGAGCATTTTATAAAATAGCAGTTAAGTCAATTTGGTTGATAGGGCTATTTCAAGTCATCTATACCCTTAACGATTTTCAGTCTACTTGTTCTATTTATTACAAAGAGAAAAGTGTTGAAATCCTCAAGTATAATTGTGGATTTGCCTATTTCTCCTTTTAATTAGTTAGAAGTTAGAAGTTACAGTTAGTTAATTAGAAGCTGTTAATATTAGTTTTTGCTTCATCTTAGTTTGAAGCTCTGCTTCTAGATATATAGACATGTAGAATTATTACATAATCTTAATCAATTTTGTTCTCTATGAGATGTATCTCTTTATCCCTATTCATATTCCTTATTGTGAAGTCTGTTTTGTGTGATATTAATATTACCATTCCAGGCTGGGAGTGGTGGCTCGTGCCTGTAATCCTAGCACTCTGGGAGGCCAAGGCAGGAGGATTGCTTAAGGTCAGGAGTTTGAGATCAGCCTGAGCAAGAGCAAGAGACCCAGTACCTATTATTACAAAAATAGAAAACTTGGCCAGGCATGACAGTGTGGGCCTTAGTCCCAGCTACTCAGGAGGCTGAAGCAGGAGGATCACTTGAGCCTAGGAATTTGAGGTTGCAGTGAGCTGTGATGATGCCACTGCACTCTAGCCTGGGTGACAGAGCAAGACTTTATCTCAAAAAAAAAAAAATATATATATATATATATGTGTGTGTGTGTGTGTGTGTTACCACTCCAGCTCTTTCTTATCAGACATATTGAGGTCTAATTTACATGCAATAAAAATTCATCAATTTTAAGTGTACACATTGACAAATTTTGAGAAATGTATGCAGTTGTATAACCACCATCACAATCATGATTTAAACCATTACCATCACTCCAAAAAGTTTCTGTCTACCACTTTGCAGTCAGTCTCCACCACCACCACCCCATGCCCCTTGCACCTTCTGTCTCTATAATTTTGACTTTTCCAGAATGACACATAAATGGAATCAAAACAATAAATAGCATTTTGAATTGGGCATCTTTCACTTAATCTAATGCATTTGAGATTAATCTGTGTTGTTAGTTTCTTATTGCTAAGAAGTATTCCTCTGCATGGACATACCACCTTTTGTTTATCCATTTACTAATAAAATAATATTTGAGTTTCCTCCAGCTTGGGGCCATTATGGAAAGCTGCCACAAAATTTGAGTATAAGTTTTTGAATGGAAATGTGTTTTTATTTCTCTTGGGTAAATACCTAAGTGTGGTATTGCTGGATCACATGGTAAGACTAGTATTTGAAACCAGACATTGGTGGTCTTGAGCTGTCTTTCTTTAGTCATTAAGCTTCTAATTAGTGCTAAGAATAAGTCCCAGCAGTTATGAAATCATGACCATACTGAACACTGTATCAGGTGAAAGAGACAAGTACACAACAAAATCTTGATATCTATAAGTAAACATATATGGCCTCAAGGCTGAATAGAGGCCACCTGTAGCCAGGAAAATATATCAGGAAAATTCACAAATGAAGTTCTGATCTTGATTCTACTGTGAGAATTTTTTTAACAATTAGGTTAAGGTAAATAACAACCTTTGAAAATGTCAACACGTGAAGCTACTAACCAAGTCCACATCCCTGTTTAGAAATTCATGCATACAATTCAAATTTACACTTGACATTCAAACACTGTATTTAACTGGCAGAAATTACTTTTAAAGGGTACAAAGGGTTTTCTTTATACACCCAAATGATTACTGTCTAATGTAATCTGGGACTCCATTAACGGCTTTGTTAATTATTTGTCCCTGCAGCAGACCTCAGTATCCGTTTAAGACCAAAGTGGCTAGAATTACCTGCCCACCCCGGTTTCCAATTGTAACTGAGACAAGTACAGGAGCCCTAAGGAGCTGAGGACGCACAGGTAACGGTCGCTGCTGGCCTGCAGAATCTGACATTTGAAATCGCCCTGCCCATCTGGGCCTCGCTGCCTTTGACAGGCGGGAGTGTCAGAGACAGAGTGGGGGAGAAGGGGCTGGGCTCTGCCAGGCAGCGCGCGACGACGCCCTTGCCTTGGCCTTCACCGAGCAGAGCCGGAGAAGCCCAGTCGCCCAGCCGGGCCCACGCCCCCGCCGGCAGGGTGCATCCCGCAGACGGCCGGCAGGTGTGTGCGGTGCGCGCGCACCCAGTGCGTGCCGGTGCGGGGCCAGCGGGCGGAGGAGCTGCTGGGCGCTCCGCGGAGGGTGCCTGGCTGGGTGGGTGTTGGCCTCCCTGCCTCCCCCACCTCCCTCTCCACTCCTTGAGCTGGCCGGGGATGGTCGAGCGAGGCGCCCCCTCGCCTTTAAGCTCGCGGCCCCAGGGGGCGGCGTGTGTGAGTAGCTGGGAGGGGGGCGCGAGGCGCTCCGCGGAGGGCTCGCCCGGGTTTGTCCGCCGCCGTCACCTGACTCGTCGGAGGAGCCACATCCGAGGTGGGGGCGGGGATGGGGACGCAACGCGGAGCGCTAGAGAGACGCGGCGGCGCTGGCAGAGGAGACGGCGGCGGGCGGCCACTGGCTTCTGGGCTACGGGCGGCGAGCGCCGGGACCGCGCAGCTGAGGGCGGGGGCGCGACCAGGGCTGGAGGCATCGCTCCCCGGGGCACCGGGTCTGTGTGCGGTCGCACACACCCACCCAGCGCGGCTTCTCTGGGCGGCCCAGGCTCCGCTCATCCTGCGGCGGGCGGCGCCGCTCCAGGGGCGGGGTGAGTACCCGCGGCCCGACTCGGCCCCCTCCCCCGCGCCTGGGCTGCGCGGGGATCGGGAGAGGATAATCCTCGGGCGCGGAGAAAGGCGGTGGCCGGGTGACAGCTCCGCGGCGCGCTCGCGGGCGGGTAGGGGGCTGGCCTGAGCTGTCAGTCCGGCCCTGCTCCAAAGCCAGAAAGGGTGAGGTGCTCAGAGACTCCGGCGCCTCCGCAGAGCCCTGGGGCGGCCCCTGCGGCTGGGGATTTGGAGACTGGGGCGGCGGGGGAAAGGGGCCCGGGCAATGGGCCTCGGCGAGGCTTTGGAGGCGGTGGCGGGGAAGGAAGGGGAGGCGAGGGCATAACATGGCGCAACGCTAGGATAATCTCCACCGTGACTGAGGGAGGACGAGCCCATTGCTGCAGCAGCGCGAAGAGGAGGAGGGAAGTGGCCAGGGCTTGGGTATCCGATTCATTCTCCGAAGCCTGCGGGCTGCTAGGAGGAAACGCTGCGGAGGTGGGAGGTGGGCACCCGGTGGGCGCGGCGCCCAGGGAATAAGCCCCAGGCACGCAGTGGCTAGCCCAGCACCCGGGGATGAGGTTGCAGGGAAAGTGCTGATTGACAGGGGGGCTCCCAAGGGGTGAGGCGGGCCTTATCGGACTTGTGCGGGGGAACGGGGACAGTGTCACGATGCTGGGACTGGAGCCCGCGCTGGGGTTTCCTGACGGCCCTACTCATGGCCAAGACTCCCTGGACCTCGTCGCACGCGCAGGGCTTGGCGCGTTGCTGGCTCTGAGAGGTGGTGCCAGGGCGGGGTGGAGGGGGAGAGAGCCGCCGTGCGGGCGGAGGAGGCAAAGCCTGGGTGTTCGGAGGGTAGGGTCTGCGGATTAAAGTGGGACCGTCTCCCCTTCTTTCTTGCAGAAGAGGAGGTGGTAGACGCAGCTGGAGAAGATGTCGGGCCAAACGCTCACGGATCGGATCGCCGCCGCTCAGTACAGTGTAACAGGCTCTGCTGTAGCGAGAGCAGTCTGCAAAGCCACCACTCATGAAGTGATGGGCCCCAAGAAAAAGCACCTGGACTGTAAGCATCTCTTTATATAAGTGGGACATGCGCACGGCAGAGGCGCCCGGGATGCCGGCAGTGCGGCCTGGGCTTGCGGTCGATAATGCTGCGGCCTTTGGAACTCCCAGCCGGGTTGCCTCTGAGATTGAAATCTACAACTGTGGAGGTGTTGCCTTCGGTTAGCCCTGAAACCTTGTATTTTGAGTCATTTTTTCCTCCTGTTGACTTCCAAGGTCTTGGTGGTGGGGAAAAAAAATATACATATATATGCAGTACCCTTGAAATTGTACACCCTGGATGAGGCACTTTTCACCTCTTTTTTTTTTCTTTCTTTCTCCATCACCCTCCCTCCTCCAGGTTAGAGGAAATCAGGGATTGCACAGTCAAAACCAAAAATAAAAGATAGATTCATGGAAGGTCAAACTTATCACCCTAGTTCTTTCCTAAATATGTTTCAGACAATTCTAAAATGGTATCTTTTTCAGTGTTGCTGCTGAGGTTCTGTGTGTGAGTGTGGGTGTGTGTCATGTGTCACCACACCAAAGTGAAATAAATTCAAGGTATTGAATAAAGAAATTGCACTTCACAGATAATGGCGATTTCATTTTACACATCCTGGCACACTTCTTTGTCCTGTTCTCAGAAAATGCTGGATGAGATGACTATGCTGTGGTCACAAAATGGATGTACTTTCCCGGCTTTTGAGATGGTGCTATTTTAGATGAGAACATTTACTTCATAATTTTTTTCATAATTGGTTATTCGATGGAAAAAGACTTTATTCTAGTCTGGAATCTATATGTTTCTGAAATATTTCATTTGATTAACAGTACATTTTTGTTATTGAAGGGTAAACATATTTAGAAAAAAACTTTCACCTGCTTTGGGTAGTGAATCCCCTCATAAGTAAGGCCACCTCAGAATATATTCTGCAGTTGGTTTTCAGTCTTTTTGGCCTGCTTAGAATCTTCTGTCTTGTTATGATATTCGTTGGTAAAGATCAGTATTGGCATGAGAGATGCAGGTATAGCCATAACCGTTTCCCCATCTGGCTTCCTTTGCCTGGTTTCTGGTTTTCTTTTGCCTGAATCCTTCCCCCACTGTCTCTCTTGTGCAGCTGAGAAAATGGCATCAGTGTTAGAGCTGACTCTAGCCCTATTATCTGTATATGCAAAGCTTGGTGAAGCTTACAGCTGGACATTGTAAGAGTTGTCCAGCCTTGTGAACATGTTGTCTTATAGAATTTAACAATTTTCTTTCGAGAAGTTTGTCCGAGGGGAAAACACCATTATGCCTTTCCTAAGGGAATGTTTAACAAAATTTATTGATTACAGTATCACATGTTCTATATGCATTACAGAATGAGAGAGGCCACCAGGGCCAGGACACCTAACAGAAGTGGAAATTATAAATTCACGACCAGCTCATTTTGCTGCAGCACGCTGAATCAGTTAGCCATTTTTCCATCAGTTTCCCCACCTCTGGAAGGATGACTCATGTCTTAAAGGTGTATGTCAGTCTAGAAAGTCCTCATAATAAAAAAGGTATAGGTTATGGATTTGCTATATGCTGATCTGTTATGAAAATGATCAATCAGTATATTGATATATTTCAGAGAACATTCACAGATTATATTATTTCATTAAAACATCACTCAGATAAAGACTGACTTCTGCAGATCTAAATATTTCATCACCTTAGTCTTTTAGATCTGGAAAAGTCTTTTAAAAAATTTGAAGGTGGGAGGTTTTTCAGTATCTCCAACATATGTTAGCAGTTGAGTGATTTTGAAGATGTGGAACATAGCGGGAGGATTCCATGTTAAAAGAAAGCAGCCGAAATGGGAACTGGTGTTGAATTATTAATATGAATAATAGTCATAAGGGCTAAATATTTATTGAGCAGTTACTGTATGCCAGGCACTGAACTGTATATTATTTATCCATCACTGCTTAATGAGTTTAGGGATGGTAATTAACTTTCATACCTTCTAACCACTGAACTTCCATCTGTAGTTTATTTAGTAATAGTCTCTATTGAGAAGGAAGCAAAGGAACCATATTAGCCTAAATGGTCTAATCTCCAGAACACCCACTCTCCTTTCATGGTTTTGTATAAAATAGAGCATCAGAACCCACATACATACTATAATCTTTATGATGTGCATGAAAGAAATTTAATTCTGTCACTTAAAAAAATAACCAAAACCCAAGCACTGAGAAGTATTGATTTTTCTTTTGAGTGTTTTACTTTTCCAATAAGTCATAAAATAACTTATCTTCCTCTTAAAACCAAACTTTGGGTAGAATTTGGAAAGATAGGTATCACACTACTAATATGTCCTATTCTAAGAAAAGATGATACGGAAAACCTGAATATATGTGTTATATTTATATGCATTGTAAGAAGACATCTTTGCTCAGAATTCTTTGAGAAGTTCATTTAAAAAGCAGTAGACTATTTCTTCAGTAATTTATTCACAGGTTTTCATTAGCACACCAGTTATAAAAGCGAATTATACTTGTTATTAAAACATGCACACACATAACTAAGTTTCTTTATAGGCACTGAAGCATTCTTAAATAGGTGGTGTTTTGGTTTTAAGAATATCAAATGCTGGTTGGGAGGAAAAGAGCACAGAACGTAGAGTTTGGGGGTTAGAAACAAAAAAAGTTAATTTTTTATTAGTTTGATTTGTATATAACTTTTTAGTTTGGGGTTTTGATTGGAAGATTATAAGAATAGAATTTACGGTTCTGTGAATTTTTTAGGCTATTGGATTAATGTGGTAGAGAATCTTTATGAAATATGTATTTAATATAATTTAAAGTACTAGTTTAAAAGATAATTTTTCTATTTGGATTGACAGGCCAAGAAAATTGTTGTTAATTATGGTGATTTATACAATGGTACTTAAGGGGGTATGATTTATAGTATACATTTGAAGAAATGATTTGTTAACATCTAGAAGCAGAATTACATATGGTGAAAAGGTGGAAATAAATAAACTCTATACTTGTATTCCCAAACTTTTTTTTTCTTTTTTTCAATAACAGCATGTTTCTTGAAGGAAAAACCTATTCAGAAAACCATCACCATAGTCAGCAGTTATATATTAAATTTAAAGGACAAGGGTAAACCTTAATTATTTAAATAAGGATTATATAATTTATGATACTTTTGGATTATGTAAAACTTTCCTTCCATATACCCCACCCTACTCTAATAATGTTGCCTTTTGCACCTGAAAATTAAACACCTAACTGACATTAGTTTGACATGAATTTTTCTGGGTCCATCTGTACATCCTTGCCTCCTTTCCCCTATAACTTCTTGTGCCTGTTCGATAGCATATAAAGCATCCACAGGTTTTCCCTTCTTGGTCATAGCTGTTTTACACTTCGGTGGGTTTTCCTTTTCTGTTTTGTAGTTGATGGCCTAAAGGACATCCCAAGTCAAGTAAAGTAAAAAGATCCAGTAGTGTTCCCATTACCTACCCAATACTGTGTCAAGGTTAAACCAGAAAATAGAGTTGGCCCAAAGTAACACCTGCAAGGGGAAATTTGGAAAGTTTTACAGCCCTGGTATAAGATTCATTTCAGTTACTAGTGCTTATGAATGATTTCTATATATGCTATTATTAAAGTACCCTATTTAAGATAATCAAAATTCAAACTTAGACATTACTATTAACATCAAAACAAACCTTAGAAAAAGCCAATTTGGTTATCAGTAATCCCATTTTCCCCCATATTAAACTTCCTGGGGGTTTTTAATAATGTGCTTATCCCACATAAAAAGCAAGTGCTTCAAGTTCTAAATCTCACATTTGAGAGAGATTAGAATTTTAGTCATGATTCTGTTCCTCCCAAATTAAGAAAAAATAAGATTGTATTTTTTTATAAGACTATCTGGTAAAGGTAGGAGATATGGACTGTGTTTGATTCAAGATAAATATTGGCAAATTACCGTAAAATTCCTGCTGCTTTAATTTTAGTCATAAAATATAAACAAAAAAGTAAGAAATTTTGTGAATAAAAATTTAAACCTAAAAGTTAGTTTGTTGTATATACATTTACCCAGTACATATAAAATATATTTTGATTTATTGAAATGCTATTTCCACAATAATTCAGTGGATACCATATATTTATATTTGTGATAATAGATCTTTCTATAGTACTGAAAGATCCAAAAAGCAAGCAAAGCTTATTGAATAAAATTAAGTAGAACAATTTGTAAAAAATTACTGAATACTAGGGTAACTTTCAATATGAGAAGTATACTAACTTGCTGTAAATATATTTTACTTTGATTCCAATTATTCTCATTTAACTATTTGTTTTTGTCTAAACACGCTGTCTCATTTTTCTATACCAGGGCATACTCTGTTTCTTTCTCTTAATTTCACCAGAAGATCCAGCCCAAGTGTGGAGATAGATGGTTTAGAACAGACTAACTTATTTTTTAGGCAGTCAAGAAGAGAGAGGGGGAAATACACTTCTGAAAAGCATTTAATCTGATTATCACTCATACCATAAATCTGTCAGGGGCTCAGTCCGTGTGGCCCTGTGACTACAAAGTCCTAGAAGGGAGAACTTCTGCCAACCCTGAACCTCACAAGATCTCTTTTCTCCCTTCTAGGACGCTGGCAAAGAGCCTTAGCTGATGGGAGGGAGCACACTTTAGAAATGTCTTAAAAATAATTAAACAGGAGTTGTATCAGCTAGTGGAACAATAAGAATTTTTTCTGGATCTTTTTGTTTTCTCATTTTCAGGGGAATTTTTTAATGGTATAATGTTAAATATATTTGGGTCACTTTAGATCTTTTTTTTCCAGTTAATGTGGTTAGCAGATCATTTCTTAGAACAAGTATAAAATTGGTAACTCAAATTGATTTCTAAAAAGTTGCTTTAGTGATTTAAAAAATGTTCATATGGAAAAATATATAAATTATATAGTCAGTAGGAAAATTCATATCGTGATTGCAATATTAGCTTGCAGCATTTTAGATTGGAATCTAGATTTTTGATACAATGCCATATTAGTCTTAATGTTTAATAAATGGCTGCTGAAGACTCATTGGTAACTTAATCTGTGCACTAAGTTGCCATGGATCTCCCTCTTAGCTTTTCACAAATAAATATCCTTTAAATATCTTACCTCCCCCCTTCAAATTGATTGATGCTGGGAGAGGGTGTTGTTCCGAGCTTATCTTGGTTTCAACAACTCGGTAAAGAAGGTCAGGAGTGACATATGACTCTATTCCCTGAAGGCTGAGGATGCTTTCTTTACCGAGTTATATTTTAGGTTACTCAACTCCTGAGCCAGCACCTACTAAGGGAGCCTTCAAATATAATCAGGGTTCATTTAAATCATTTGAAAAGCCATATTTCTTGCCATTAAAAATATTTATTCTCTGTTTCATTTCTGTTGTGAATTCCTTTCTCTTTTTAGAGAAATATATTTTTTGCTTGTGAAGGGAAATGTTGGCTGTTTTTTCTTAGGCATTGATGTAATGTGGGAGTTGCTCTTATCTTTTTCTTTCTCATAAAGGGGAGAATAGTTGAATGGCATACCCCAGTGTCAGTTGCACAATGAACTATGAGTTAGGATGGACTCTCTTCTTTGGAGCCGTTGAGTGAAAGAACAAAGTGGAGAAAGAATTGGACCTTGAAGCCCACAGTCTTTCTGTAGCTGTTTTCTTGCCATTTCTTAATTTGTCCTGGGTGTGGGGTTGTGGGGTGTGTGAAGATCCCCCAAACCCCCTACCGCATCCCCCCTTTCACTACTCCCCCCCCACCTTGTGGACTGAGGGTTTCTTTATTATGCATCTTTAAGCAGGATCTGGTGTCTTTTAAAGGATTTTGTGATGTGCCATTCCTGGCTACTCAAGAGAGAGAGAAGCCAGATCTTTGCCTGCTTTGTGTAGTTTTGGTTTTTGACCTGATCATTTGATTATTCTCCTTTAGCACTTTAATTTTAAATTATAACTCTCCTCCTTTCTACATGAGTTATTCTCTCATCATCCTTATCTTTAACCTCTCCGTCTTTCTTACAAGCGTTTTTGAGTATCTCCATTCAACAAACAAAACCACCCACATATAGCCCTTTTTGGACTCTGTGAGCTCTTCTAGCAACCAACTTGTAATCCCTTGCTTTTATTTTTCAAAACCAAGCTTCTTGAAACAGTAAAACTCACCAATCCAAAGAAAACAGACACAACTATACCACTCTTTAGATATCCTGTGTCTTTGATCGGCTTTATTCATGCATGAAATATTAGAATTGCTCTTGGGTGCCAGGGATTGCCTGCTCAGTTGCCCAAGCCACTAAACTGAGAGTTAGCCTTCATCTCCTAAATTGATGGGTGATCAGTTATTTAAAAACTCTCTGAAATCTCCTTCTTCTGCCTTGGTTTACATTAGTAATGAACCTCATCTGTAAAATGAAGATTAAGGATAGTACCTACCTCACTTTTGGGTGAAAAATAAGTGAGGTAATGCATATAAAATACCTAGCCCAGTGCTTGACACACAAATACGCAGTAATCAGTTATTACTACCACTACTACTGCTAACCATTGCTAATACAATTGCTGCTGTTGCTACTATTGCTACTACTGGGACCATTACTATTACTGCCCTCACTGTAACAATTACATATATATTCTTAGTGATTTGGCCCTTACTTCTTCTCCATGCTTGTTTTTTCCCCCTCCTTTTAATTGTGTCAGTTTTTACTTTAATTCCAACTTTTCCGAGCTATAGTTTGAAAGTTATATATACTATGTCTATTCTTACAGTGATTACCCTTAAAAATTTAATATGCATAAAATCTAAAATAGATGAATATCTCTTTTTTTCTTCTCAAAGAAAAGGGATTTAGAAACTTTTAACTCCAATCACCCACTTCTAACTTATATGCTATTATTGTTCCATGTTTTAGTTCCACTGTAGTTTTAACCTCCAAAGCTAGACCTTATTATTTGATACATGCATTGTTTATATACATCTTCCTTGTAAATGACTTCTTTGCTTACCATTCCTTCATTATGTCTAAGATTTTCTTGAGCTGTATCCTTCTGAAGCTCCTTCCGTGAAGCTCTCTCATAGTAAACTATGTTTTGTCTTTAAAAATCTTGATTTTCTTCATGATTTTGAAGGATGGTATGTCTGTATGTTAAATTCTAGAATGACAGTTATTTTCTCCTTTAAGGAGAAAATTATCTTTAAGATAATATTTTATTCATTTGGTTTCCACTGTTGCTCTTAAGCATTTATCCATCAGCTTACCTACCTTAAAGTAATTTCTTTGTTTTTGTGGCTGCTTTTAAAATCTTCTGTTTGTCTTGTCCTTCTATAGTATGTGCGTGTCTAGATATGGCTTTCCTTTTGTTTATCCTATTTGGAACTTGTTGGGTTCCTTGAATCTGAGAATTCACATCTTTCATCAGTTCTGGAAATTCTCAGCCTCTCAATTATCATTGATTACTGCCTATACCCATTCTCTTTCTGTCCTTCAAATATGATTAGGCATATGTTAGACTTTATTACATCCTTATAGCTCTAAATGTACCTTTCATAGTTTCTAATGCTTTCTTTTCTACTCTGCATGTATTGTTTTTCAAGTATCTTCCAGTTCATTTATTATTTCTTTAGTTGTATTTTGTCTGTTTTTCCATATTCTTAGTTTTTAATTTTATTCATTTGTATTTTTCATTTTTGAAGTTTTTCAAATTTGTCCCCTTTTTCGGATAACATATGTTTCTTGATCATATTTTTGAGTTACTTTTTTATTTCTTGACCATTTTATGCATAACTAATTTTATATTCTATCTCTCATAGATACATTATGTGAAATTCTGTTTTTGCTATTTTTGCCTGACCCTCAATCATGATGTTTGCTCATATTTTTGTAATTTTAGATTCTGAGGTCATGTTGGCTAGGACTTCATCCGTGAAGCCTAGGGTCACCCTGGAAAGCCTAGGGTCACCTAGAGAGAATTTGTGTTTACTGCAGATAGGTCCTGCAGGTGCTGCCATCCTGGAAGCATCTGAAGTTGATTTCTGCTCTTGGAGATTCCCATCTAGTGCATGCTCAGATCCATAATCTTTATCCATAATTCGAAAATCCAAAAAGTTCAGAAAACCAAATTTCTTTTTGGAAATCACTTGGTGGCAAAAGTTGAACTGATATAGTCTTTATATTACCATCAGGAAGGTCTATATGTTGAGCTACAGAAATATTGTCATATTATGGTGTGCTGTTCAGATTATACTGAGTTATTACTTAATATATGGTATGTATATGATAATACCTTTGTAGAATCTGAAAAATCATGAATTCTGAAACATATATGATCCTCAGGGGTCTTAGATATCGGAGTGTGGATCTGTAGTATAAATTTGAATCACAAACTTCAGCAAGGGAAAAGAAAGCTATGGTTACAAATGCCCCAGAGATATCCACCCCTAAACCCCGCCCCAAATACTCAGAATTTAGGGTCAGTGGGACACATTTTTCTGTTGTCTCATTGCTGGAAGGTATTCATTTTTATTGGGGTTTTCCCCCCCTTAATTTACTAAGAGAGTAACCCTTTGAGGATCCCTGCTTTGTGTGAGGGTCTTAGTTCCATCTAGTCACCTTGTTCCGTGGCAAAGGCCTTGTCTCCTGTTTTCTACAGGGCTGTTAAAATCTAAGCCTCTAGGCCACTCAGATTAACACATGCGTTCAGGCCAGCCTACTCATCAGTATTACTTTACCATGTGGTTTTCTGCAACTTCGTTTTTTTTGGCCCTTGGGATTGCTTTTGTTTTCTTGTGAATTCAGCCAAATGGGTAGAATGAGACCTGTAATATTTATCTGGGTTATCAAGTGCTCTTTCCTTGATAGTTCACCTGTATAATATGTATGCAACCAGCCTGTTTTTCTGTCCTTTGTCTTTGCCTACACACAAACACACACACACACACACACACACACACACACACACACACCTGACATTATTCCTGAGCTGCTTTGAAATTCATTAGATTCACTGTACTCTACACTACTTTTGGGCCTTTGCACATGCTGTTTCTATGTTTTAATATATTTTTAAAAGTTTGTGTCTAAACTCCCAGCTTTAGGTATTCTTTCTCAGTGCTTAGAATGCCACCTGTGTGTGTATCTCTGTCCTTTCACTCCCAGAGCTGTGGTGAGATTCTGTTTAGTGGTTTTTTTTCTTCCTCTGGTCTGCAGTTTCTTTGAGGCTGCCTTATCCCTAACACCAAACGTAGCTTGGTAGCAGGTTTTGGTAAATATTTGCTGAATGATTTTTTATTACACTTTATATTTCCCAAATTTTAGACACTTTTTTGTCATAAAATTTCTATTTAAAAATTTTACTTTTACCTGCTATCCTTCAGAAACGAGGAAGTTAACTTGATCTGTTTTCTCAAGCAACTATAAAGCAAAAGAAGTGTAATATTGAAGGAAAACAAACAAAAAACATTAAACTGCTTAATGTACATAGTTAATGTATGTTTCCTGACATCCTCTCAATATTTGTATTCTTGTGATTTGACAAAATTTTAATTTGGGGAAAATTATAACCTTGATATGAAAAGTTGGAACAATGAGAAAGTTGGTAAATTGGGAAAAAAGATTAGATTTTCAATGATTACTTTTAATGTCAAGGCTTTCAACAGCACAATCCCATTATTTATTCATTTAACAAATATTTGGATATCTTCCAAATGCCAGGAATTATTTCAGGAGGCAGGGATACCAGGGTGAACAAAATTCACACCGCCATTGGCATCAGAGAGCCCGTGACTTAGTAGGAGAGACAGAAAATGAAAGAAATAATTACAGGTGATTCAAAAGGAATTAAGTTTTAACAGGGGGTGGGGGAGGGAGAGGTAAAGCTACAGTGAAGGTAATGTGAAGGTGCGTTGCAGGGGGAGTGATGTTTAAGCCCAACTTGAAGAATGAGTGGGACTTATGTAGGTGAGGTGTAGACAAGGGCTGCCGCAGACTACTGCCTAGGAAGAGGCTCACAGAGAGCAAGGCATATCTTAGGAATATAAGGAAGTTGAGGATTGCTGGAAGCCTGAGTTAGGAGGGCAGAGAATGTTAAGAGAAGACATGTGAGTTGTGGAGCCCCCAAATCTGGAGGGCCTTTTAGGCTGGAGAGCATCTTGGAAGTTGTCCAGCATCTGCATTTTTATAGTTGAGGAAGCTGAGTTCCCAAGAGGCAAAATCACACGTTCTGTATGTGTTAATACTGAATAATTCTTATCCACCTGTCTTGAGCAGGTGCCCTGATGTATCATTGCTTTGTTCACCTAGTTCTGATTGCTACATCTATTCTAGAAAATCTCACTGTTAACTGGTTAGTGTCATAGTGTACAGCTTGTAGCCATTCCAACATCTAGCTAAATACTCAGACCATGGCTTAATGTAGTTTTGTCATGGTGTTTTCCCCCTTAACCCATCAAGGTTGCAGTATGTTCATGTTTTTCTGGCCTCTTCATTAAGCATTTTATCATGTAACATTCTGATTTTGGCTACCCTTGAATGAGCATGAGTGTACCCATGAGTGTACCTCCAAGGGAGGTTGACTGGAGGCTAGGCTAATGAGCGGGCTGGACTAACTGTTTAACATCTGCATCTCCTCACTGTTTTGTGGTTCTTACTTGTTCTTTTTTCCACAATAATAGTCATCATGGTTCCAAATGAGTCACCTAATTTTTAGCTATATTATTGCATATTGTGAATAACTGTGTGCTATGGTGACATTACTATGCCAATGATCTGTTGCATATATATATGCATACACACACACACACAAAGAGATTTGACTTTGGTCCCTGTTGCAGATTATACTAATCATTTCATGGACTAGTGCTGTGAATTAAGAAAGAAGTGTTTCTTCAGTTCAGCTCAGCATTACTTTCTCAGGTGGAAATATAGTATGAATTGAAGACTCAATTGGTGGGAGTATAAAGTGTATAAATATAGGGGAGGGAGGATTGGCAATACCAGTCAAAACCCTTGAAAATCCTTCAACCAAGCAATTTGACTTCTATAGATTTATCTCAGATAAATCACTGGAAAAATACATTATTTCCAAAAAATAGTTTGTTGTATCAATGTATTTATAGGAATACAAAATTGAATGCATGTAAATACTTTATTAAAAAATTATGGTGTTTCCAAACAATGAAATACTGGGCAACATTGAAAAATGAAGCTGTCAAAGTAGAAGGACAATTTATGAGGTATGATCCAGTCTTCATTTTTTAAAGTGTGTATATGCCCATAATACATATTTTGGAAGAATATATGCCAAAATGTCTGTGTGTTGAAGGATTTTTTTTTTCCTACTTTATACCCATTTTAGTCATGACTATTGTGGTTACAGTTTACAGGAATGTAGATTAAACTAGTTTGGGCAAAAAGAGGAACATTTTTGGTCCTTTTAACTAATATGAGGAGAAGACAGGGATGAAACTATACTTGTCTAGTAGTTGTTCAGGATTCTCCCTCCACCTCCTGTTTCTATTTCTCACTGTAGTAGTGAGGCACCTTCTTCATTCTTGCAGACTAACTTTTTCAATGTATCTGGAAATGTAATGGACTAAAGCTCCCAGGCTCACATCATCACAGCCTCACCAAGAGAAATGAGCTTTCTTCCTAGAGCTAGAGTTTTACAAAACCACAGAGAAGAATTTGGATTTGCTTAGCTCAGGTCATGGTCGATCCACATACATGACATGATCCTGTGATTGTCAGTCTCAACCAGAACTACATTGTTGGGAATCCGAAAAGCTAGTGACTTGATACAAGTTTTATTTCTTGCTTATATCACACTCTGCTGTGGATGGCTCCTTCTCTCTAGGGATTCTGCCACCTAGGGCTTCAGTGTCCTCCACTAGAGCCAAGACATCTGGCTGACAGGGGAAGGAAGACAAAAAAGGGGAGTATTACAGGAGAAGATTTAGATCCAGGCCTAGACATCATTTCTACCTGTATTCCATTGGCAAGAACTCTACTGATGGCGTCACCCAAATGCAGGTGAAGCTGGGAGATAAAGTCTAGCTCTGAGTCCGAGAGGAGAAGAAAACTGGATGTGGACACACAGCATTGACTCTGCCATGCACTTGGTTTGTCACGGACACACAGCATTGACTCTGCCATGCACTTGGTTTGTCACCTGTTTCTTAAAAACACTTCTTTTGTTTCACTGAGATCTCCAGAGATCTCACTGCTATAGTAGTAGGATCGTAAATGTCTAGCAATAAGTTGGGTACTGTTAATTTTTTTTCAGTAAGGCCAGATGATTCTGGAAATAGATGACTAATGGCTAGCAAGTGGACTCACTGCATATTCCTGCATCCTTGGAAGACATTGCAGATTAATCCTGGCACTCTTTTCTGCAGAGCTTTGATTTGGCCTCCAAGTGCGTCCATATACATTGCTTTAGATTGCCACTGTCAATCATAGTTGACACTTAAGATGAAACAGACTTGCTAGCCCTAGTCTAGGCAATTTATCCATGCTAGATACTAAGGCAGGCTGCTCACTAGATTTACATAGACACACAGAATTGGCATTTAGCATGGATGGTTCCAAGCCTGGGATTTATCTGCCAGGGGCCTTGTCTTCATAAGCTATTAATAGTAATTCAGTGATTTGTGTGGTTAGTCCCTGGGGAGAAGTTTTTCCCCCTCTCTGCTTGATAGTAAAAAGTGGTGCTACTTGATTTTACATTTTATATCAGTAGAGACAGTTATAGCTATTACGAGACAGGAAAAGGATGTTTTGAATTATGCATTTAAAATTTAAACTTTCTACAGGCATCAAGTCTGATATTAATCAATCGCCTTAAAATATGAGTGATGCAAAGCATATTTGAATTTAAGTACCCAGAAATTTTCTTTGAGTTACTTAGGTACCTGCATGGATATGGTTTCTTTTTCAATTTAAGATAATTCTTGATTCAGCTGTTTAATGTATAATACATTAGCAACCTCTCTTTTCCCATAAGATTTAAGTGAAGAAAAAAATAAAGGGGCTCTCTAGGATGAAGGAGAGCCTGACATGTGAGCAGTTTCTGTGCTTGGCACATGTATGTGATTGATTGCTGTCATCCTTACAAAGCCCTGTGAGGTAAATACTCTTCTCCAGTGTGCAGAGGAGGAAAACAAGGCCCAAGGAGGCTAAGGAACTCATCCAAGGTCCCGCAGCTAATTGGGGGGCGGGGGGCAGGTCAGGATTTCTTCAGGAGTCCTAACTGCAAGAAAACTGGGGTTTTTTTTCCTTTTGCGTCATATTTTTGGCTTGTTGTCTGCCTCTAGTGTCACAAGTAATAATAATTCATAACAAAACAAAAAACAGGGAAAATACCATGTGATTGTTTTAGGGAGGAAAAAATGGGATGAGATCCAAAGGTGATTCATTAGCTAATTATTTAAATGGATAAAACCCCTGTAAAGACTGTGTCTCTAGCTAATGGGAAAAAATTAGAGGGGGTGGGTTCAAATGACTATTTTTGAGCCAGTCTTACCCCCCATCAGTTTTGTCTTTTGATGATTTGCTACTGAAGCATTTATTTTAACATACTTGTTAATTAAGGACCTTGGGAGGTGGTGGGAAGGTACAGCAAAAAAAAGCATTGATTTGTGATCAGAGGACTTAGTATAATTCCAGGCTTGGTTGCTTTCTGGCTGTGATCTTGGCCAGATTGATTTCTTTGGACCTCAGCCTCCTCTTTTGTAAGGCACCATGGGGTTATGGTAACGTTTAAATGAATACATTTGTTTAAAATGGTAATAACATCAACAACAGACTTCAACCCTAAATTACTCTACAAATTATTGTTATTAGAGAAAAAAGCCTTTTGGGTTCCAACAGTTATCATCCTAGGTATCTTTCAGGTACTGTATGTAGCAATAAATATGCAAAAAGAGCCCAGCCTCAGCTGCTCTGGGCTTGTCTGTGACCTCTGCTTGAAAGATGAAAAAGTTTATTCCTAGAGATATGAAAAAAGAATGGCAATTAAACCTTCACTGTATGGTTTCATAATTTTGTTTTTGTTTCTTGAAAAATTATCAAAATATAACTTACATTTGATTAAAATCATTTCCTAAAATAAAAGACACATGACTTCGGAATGTCTGTTACGGCTTATACCTTTATTAGTGTAGATCGCTGAGACATGATGCTATAGGTTTATACTTGGTACTTTTTAGATATTATTTTGAACTTCAAAATATTGAGATTTTTAGTGAAAGAGGGTTATTGCTTGTTTAAGAAAATAATGCTGGTTGTCCATTGAAGGGCTTAAGATACACAGGAAGCAATAAAGCTAAAATATATGGAGTGACTTTATTATCAGGCCTGGTTCTTTGTGGTTAACATTTTATGCTATTCTCAGGTTACAGTTGAAGACATAAATGGAAATGGAGAGACACTAAATAATACTGTTTTGCTTTAAGCACTAATTTCCAGTGAGGAAAGATTTATAGAATATGTAGGAAAAAAGTTGGCCTAATGGGAAAGTTAATTAAAAAGTGATAGCCAATAGTTGTGAATCTCAATTTACATCATATGTACTAATAGTGAAATATCTTTGGACTTTGACAATTTTTAGTACAGTAAAAGGGTGAACGAAACTGAGTAGAACTGTATAACAAAATTCAGTCAATAATGTTAAGGTTACTGATGTTCATTGTTTGGATTAAAGACATTTAAAAAAATTGTTAGCGGACAATTGAGTCATTTTAAAATTTACATGTAAGAATTTGTTCTCCTAGCTAACAGTAAGCTGTGTAGTTGTGGTTAAGGATTTATAACATTTAATAAACTAATTGACCAGGTATAACTTTAGGGAGGTTATAATTTATAGAGTTTGTCAAAATCTTAAGTACCACATAATTATGAGGTATTTTATTTTTAAACATTTTTGTATGTTGTTTTGTTATATATTTTAAAAATTGCTACATTTAGCCAGCCTCTGTTTAAAGGTGTGAAAATGGGAAACGCCTTGACTTGGAAGTACCATTTTGAGTTAAAGTTTTAATCTCAAAAACCCAAGGATTAATTAGCCAGTAGTAGAGCATTAGCGTTGAAATGCATAAGAATTGAATATTAGCAATTTCTGTATTACAGTGTGACACATTCTGTATATCAAATCTTGGTTATTTTATTTAAAATGGTGTTATATTGTAGTTGAAATAATTTTCTTTATATTGTGTGAAAGTTCTTAGAAGTATTAATGCCTTTCTCATACTAATTTAATAATTATTTTTAGACTGCTAGTTAATGTCAGAACCAAACTAAACCACCCATCTCCTTTTTATTATTAATATATGTACATCACAGAAGAGGTAAAAGTTAAGAGTTGTTAGGGCATGAGATAGACAAGCAGAAATTGCTCATTATAAGACTTACTTGTCTCTCTTGAGCTAAGGACTCACTATTCTTGTTTCAAACCTTATCCTTATGGAAATGCATAATATTTTAGTGCTGTTGGCCTTCTCTTTCCTTAGAGGTATATCAGTCAGTATGAATATAACCAACTAAACAGAACACTTGTTCAATGCATCTGTTGCTCTAGCAGAGAATTGAGTATTTTATTATTAATGAGTAACTGAACTGCATTGTGTTTTCTTAGATCTACAAACCTTTTTTCAGCAAGTGCTTCCTAATTTTGAGATCTCAAAATATGTTCTATTCTCTTTGAGTTATACAACAAAAGAAGGATAAGAACATGGGTTTCTTAAAAAGTTGTGACAAAGGAGAGGTACTTCAGAAATTTGTTACATTTGTTTTGGATCACAGTCTTACTCATTCCTTAAGAATAGGTTTGTTTATCGTAGTAGTATTAGGGAGTACTTCTTGAAAAAATTTCAGATACTCGAATTGTTGCTTTTGTGCCATAATCATTAGGAAAACCCTCAATAGTGATGCTCCCTTTTATCCTTGTATTGAAGGAAACTTACTTGAGAGTATTTTTATATTCACCATGCTTATTGACCATCACTTTTTAATTAACTTCCCCATTTTATATCAAAAATGCAAAGAAGATTTCAGCTGATTGTTCAGAGATAAGGTGGAGTAGGAAGAAATCATTAAGATTAGTAAAAATGTTTTAATATGTAAAATGAGAATAAAGTAAATGATTAGAAATGGAAAGGAAGTAAAAGGAAAAAAATGAAGACAATCATAGTAATCTACTTAAGAAAAAATTTTATACCCTGAAAAATACAGAGTTAAATGTCAAAATAGAATATATAAGATTGACAAGAAAGAAAGATGAGACAACTGACATGAAGAAATAGGTTTGGAGACAAATGTTTGACATAGATTAATAGAAAATTAAATATTTGATAATTATATTAATAATTTTTGAGGAGTGATGTCAAATATTATTTAACAAATTATTTTCTAAATATGTGACCTCATTCTTTTCTTTATGGTCTTCTCTTATGATCTTCGTACTCAATATACAGAGTGAAGGGAGTACCCTTATATTGAGATTGAGTGAATTTTTACTAGGTTTTTAAAATATTTATCTCAAAATTATTTTGAGTTTCTATTCTTAGGGCTTGTTTTATGTTTATTTTTCTAGTAATCTACCATTTCTTACCATTCTTTGAGTAAAATATATCAAGTTTCATTTATCATTGCTATAGTGAACAATTTTTATTGGAGGACATAGCGTATTATTCTAGGTGTCGGTTTTCTTGCTTTTGTTGTTTTATAATCTGGTAGGAGAGCAAAAACAGAATTTTTAATTTTGAGGGATTAATTGGGTGATCATTTGAAAGCTGTGCTATGTAGTCTCATAGACATGTCATAAAAACCTTAGTATATTTCAGTATAAAGAGATGGCTGACAGTTCAGGTACCATGATGGCTGCTTGGTCAGCAAGCTGTTTTGGCCTGCCACCAGCTTCCCTTTCTTTGGGTGGCCCTAAATGTCTTTGTCCATAATGTTGCAGATGGGATGATCAAAGGTGTTCTCTAAACCCCACTCTGAGCCATGATGGGTGGCACACCTGAAGCTGAAAGATCTTAGAGCAAGGCCCCTTTGCTGCCTCTGAGCAATACTTAGATTCACTGGGGGCTCAGTAAGTAGAGGGTCTTCCACGAGCCTACCAATTAATGAGATGCTATAGGAAAACAGAAAAGATACAGCAACCACTACTGAAAGTCTCATAGGATAGATATATAAACAAACCAGTAATAATATACCATTGCAAGTGATACAGTGGAAGTATAACTGATGTTTGTGAGAGCACAGAGGAGAGAATGGCCAGTTTTGCCTGAAGGGAGTCGAGAAAGGCTTTTCAAAAATGGTGACATTTGGCTGAGTATTAGGGAATGGATAGGAGTTTGCCAGACAAAGAAGCATGACTGCATATGGCATATTTGGTGTGTAGTGAAAAGAAAAGAAAGGCAGGGCAGGGCTGCATAGGTAGAATCACAGAGGCCAGCCCTATGTTTTATTAAGCAGTGAGACACCAATGCAAAGTTTTAAACAAGAATTCCATTATCATATTTATGTTTTAGGAATATACATCTGGTTATGTAGAAGATGGCTACATTAGAGCAAATGGAGACTAGATAAAAAGATATTACAGTGAGTTAAGAGGTAACGAGAGCCTGAATAAGGAAATTACCAAGGGGATAAAATGGGGAGGCTGGATCTGAAAGGGATTCTAATGCAGAGGCTATGGGACCATATTTGCAGTATAAGGGGGAGAGATAGGAGACCAGGGAAACCTAACATTTTAAGTTTGGCCCACAATGGAGTCAATATTCAAGTGTTTGAAAGTATTTTTAGACATCTCACATGCAACACACCCAAGACTGAAGCCTTATCTTCCCCACCCCCCAAGTTTATCCTATCTCAGCCATCTGCCTCTAAGTTGATAGGAATTTATCTACTCAGTTGCTCTAGCCAAAAACTTTGAAGTCTTTCCTGACTCCTTTCACTCTCTCCTGCCCCATTTTCAGTCAGACAGGCAGACTTGTTGGTTCTGCCTATCTGCAAAATAAATGTGGATCCTGCCACCTCCACTGCCACCGCCAATCCCAGCTGCCATCATCTCTTACCAGGATTACTGTAATAACTGCCTAATTCTGTTTCTGTCCTTCCCCTATTCCCAGCATTGTATTCTCAACACAGCAGAGTGATTCCAGTCATGGCTCTACTATGCTAATAACCTTCATGTCACTTAGCTGAAAATCTAAAGCCTTTATAATGGACTTCAGGGCTCTGTAGGATCTGCTGTCTTGCTCCCTCTGCCTCACACTGAGCTCCAGACACACGGGCCTCTTACTGCTTCTGAACAAGTCTGATCCGCACCCTGCATTGACTGTTCCTTCTGCCTTGAATGAATGCCTTTTCCCTAAATATCTGGATAAGTGAAATGGCCTCTGCCCAAGATGAGCTTACACTATAGAAGGAGAAAAGGAATAGAAGTAGAAAGAACATCATATTATTAATTATCTTTAAGTTCTTGGGCACACCTTGGTACAAGTATAGGTTAGAAGTTCTAATACAATTATACTTTAGCTAAATTTCAGGTGAACTTCATCACAAACATGTGGTCTATTTAGGATATTCTTATTATTTCCTGGAGGACATAAAATAATTTGCTATTTTTTTCTCAAAACAGTGTTTTTCATCATCATAGTATTAGGTGAGAGCAACTAAAACTATGCAATCAACACATGTTCGTTTGAAGTCACAGATATTTTACCACAAATCCTCCCAACACCTCACTCTTTTTATGTTACAAGAATTCATCAAATCCAAGTATGAGTTCAACAAGCTAAAGAGTTAACGGCTAGATTACATGAGGCATAAAAGACCCAGCTAACTGTGATCAAAGCAGTTATATTAAACCCTGTATTATGTCCATTGTTTAGTACCAAAACTTAATAAACTTGACCTTTTTAAAGGACTTACATTTTTATATAAAAATTATTATCCAAGAAAGCCAAAACCTAGTGAACATAACTTCTTCTTAAAGCAAGGCACTAAAAATGCCTTAATGGACTTTCATGCCCATCAACAAAAAAAGGCATTATTGTTAATTAGCAAAATGGTGCAGTTAACACACTGGGAAGAATGCCTCTATTTTTTTTTCTAATAAGCTCTGTAGAAGTTGGCATTCATTTTATGCTTACTCAGTTGTACTCCCATGAGAAATAGCAGTAAAGAAAAGTTTGATTAGGCTCTACTAATTGAAATTAGAATTGGTAAATTTGGTGTCATTCATTGAATCATTCCATTAATCTGTTAATCCAAATGGATGTAGTCATTGGCCTAAAAGATGTTTAAGCTGTAGTACATTACACTCAAAATTTAACTGGACTACCTAAAGCACTAGATAATATAAAAGTATGAAAGTGATTGTATCCCCATATAGTGGCTTGGGCCCAAATTGAGTCCTAAATTTAAGTAATTTATTAGTTAAATTAGTCACCAAAGACCTACTAGCCACAGTTTAAAGCACAAAGCTTTGTCACTGCTTTGAACAAAAGAGACTCTTCTTTAATATTTAAACTCTAATGAAACTCATTACACTCTACCCTCTGTTAGTTGTTAAATACCTCTGTAGCCAGTAATTCTTAAAAAACTAAATAGTGCATTTTATTATGAGTTATATAAATGTGAACAGCTTATTCAAAAGGGTGCTTGATCTTATCAAAATAGTGTTTAACTAAGTAGCCAGCAAACACCTGAGAAACTTCTTCCAATTTCATCTATTTTGCAGGCCTGATCCAGGAAGAATTCAAGTAAAAGACGTAAGAAAAAATAAGTGTTGATATGAATAAGTGTAGGATATGAAAGAAGGCTAGAATTTAGGCAACTAAGGTAAAAGCAGAGTGCATTGTAGGTTCACAACAAATGTTTAATCAACGTCTGCTCTGCATCTACTGTTCTAGATGTTTGGGGTACATTAATGAACCAAACAGATAAAAATACTTTCCTCATTGAGCTTACATTTGAGGTAGGGCTAAGTGAGTCAATAAGCAATAAACATCATAAGTAAGTAAATTGGGTAATATGTTAAAGATAAAAACAGCTATATAGAAAAAAAAGATGAAAACACAGATGTAGGAATTCATTAGGTAGGGACTTGAATGTAAGATGAAGATGACTGGACTTTGTAGGTGATAGGCCACTGAAATTGTTTAGAGCAAGAGAATGATCAGTTCAAAGAGATGTTTTGAGAATCTCAGTTTCATGGAGTGCAGAGAGGGTTGGAGGGACGGGAATCCACTTGGTGGGACTGTCTTAGAAGTCCAGGAGCAGTTCCATGGGGTTGATAAGTGGTGGTTATAGGGAAATTGGAAAGAATGGCTAGAATTGAAGACATCAAGTTCATGACACTTAGTATGGCATCAACATGAGAGAAGGAGTCAAAGATAAGAGGTTCCTAGTCTAGTTTTGCCCCATAGAAATTACACTTGATCTTAGCCAAAAGGCAGAGAAGTGATGCCCCATAGAAATTAAAGAAGAAGTTAAGCCCTGTGTGATAGTCTTATAACCTGCTGAAATTAGGGATGATCCCTTTTTGTGTTGACCTAACTTTAATTCTTTTAAATAACAATGAGGCAGATATTTTCTGACAGGGAAAATCAAAGTGTTCATTATTTCCTTGATTCTCCCTCTTAGTCTATGCCAAGCAACACAGCAGGCATTGCTGCTTCTACTTAAAGCCCTCTGGCCTCAAACTGGTGGGGGTTACTCTATTTGTGAGTGGCACAGGGGAGGTTCCCGCAGCCAGCAGTCATGCTCTGAGGGTACGACCCGACAACTGTGTCAATGTGGGGTATGTTCTAACCATATTTGTAACTTTCTCTGGGACTGTGGCATCTAATCATAATTCTTGCCTTGTTTAGACACCAAGGGACAACTTCATTGCTTCTTTTTCTAACAGGAACTTAGAGCAGCAAAGGAACATGACCTTTAAAGAAATTTTAACAAGGTCTATGCCGATATTACATGTCTTCTCCCTTTTTTGCTACATGTTGGTCATCTTGCAGGAAAGAGGCACAGATCTCGGTGTAAGTCATTTTAAGAATAATTGTCATGGTTTTCTCCCTCCATCTGTTCCTTTGAAAAAGAGGAGACATTGCATAATGGTTCTAGGGTTTCTTATAACTGTGATTAATGGCAGTGTGATATTAAATAATTTCTGCATTTTTAAAAATAATGGATAGAGCTCCAAGAATTGGAGCAAGTATTGCAGGTTTTTAAGATAAGGGGTGAAAAAGGAGCATTTATTAAGGTTCTCTCAAAAAAGACTTATTTCAAATCCACCGTATTTCAGGAATTTTGCTGGTGAAGCAGAGCTCACATCCTAGGAGAGTAAACAGATACGTGAATAAATCTACATGATATTGTGAGATAAGCTCTAATGGTGCCATGAAAAAGACTGTGCTTGGCAAGGTCTAAGGAAGCTCACAAAGGAGGTACTATCTGAGACTGCAGAGCGAATGGGAGCCAGTGAGTAGACAGGTGGAGGAAGAGAATGCCAGGCCAGGGGAACAGCATTTGCAAAACATAGTTATGAAAGACCATGGGGGCTTCCTGTTTGGAGGCCGGCTGTGTGTGAAGTGGCAGGAGATAATGGAAGTTGGGCAGCAGGATCCCTGTGTCAGTCTCTGTTAACCCTGTTCCCCTTCCCCAGAACACAGAATATGATTTGAGTGACTATTTTCTCAATTCTCCCAATGACAGTATATAACTTAATATTTTAGGTCATTAAATAGGAAATGTCCAATTTAGAATCAAAAGTGTAGTTTATTATAACCCAAACAAGAAGCAGTACAATTAATCAAACTATGCACCTAAACTGTCGCCAGTTTTGCCATCTTAATGGTAGCTTGTTTATGCCAGCAGTGAAGAAGCCTGGAGAGCAAGTGGCAATGAAATCGCAAAAGGTGTTTTCAACAGCTTGTTGAGAATTGAGTTATTTTCCTTGCAAGAAGTGGTCCAAAGCCTGGAAGAAGTGGTAATCAGTTGGTGCAAGGTCTCGTGACTGTAGTGGATGACAGAGTTTCCAGGTCCAGCTGCTGTAGTTTGAATAGTGTTGTTTGTGTGACATGTGGCCGAGCATCGTCTTGCAAGAGGACTGGCCTGTCTCTGGTGACCAATCTCAGCTGCCTAATCACAAGCACCCTCATCATTTTGTCCAGTTGGCTGCAATAGACATCTGCTGTATTCGATTGACCAGGTTTCATGAAGCTGTAGTGGATAATACCAGCGCTGGACCGCCAAACAGACACCATTAGCTTTTTTGGATGAATAATCAGTTTTGGACTGTGTTTTGGCACTTCATCTGTATCCAGCCATTGTGCTGAATGCTTGTAATTGTCAAAATAATCCATTTTTCATCACACATAACAACATGATGTAGAAATGGTTCACTTTTATGTTGTGACAGCAAAGAAAGGCAAGCTTCCAGACAATTTTTCTTCTGACATTCACTTAACTCATGCAGAACCCATCTATCTGGCTTCTTTACCTTGATGATTTATTTCAAATGGTCCAATATTGTTGGAATAATAACATCAAACCTTGCTGCTAATTCACACATAGTTTGAGATGGATTTGTTTCTGCTATAGCTTTCAGCTCATCATTATCCACCTTGGTCTCAGGTTGCCCACATGGCTCATTTTCAAGATTAACATCACCAGAATGGAACTTCTCAAACCATCAACATATTGTGCACTCCTTAGCCACATCCTTCCCAAACACTTTGTTGATATTTAGAACTGTCTGTGCCGCTTTGGTTCCACAACAGAACTCATATTCAAAAATAACATGTAGTTTTGACTTATCATAGTTTCACAAAAATTGCTCTAAAAAAATTTTGAAAGATAATCACAAGCCAAAACATGTGTTTGAAAGACTGAGGATGTATCTTCACAATAAAAATAAAACAAGAAATGTCAAAGTGAATTTTTAGAGATATCCACTGTCAAACTTAGTACTTAAGGAAATCGGACATTTCGTACTTAATAACCTAATACCAGTTCAGATGCATGAAAGAGAAATTAATTTGTTATATGCAATACTGCTTTATGGTGTTGGGAAACCCAGGTTGAGATGGACTGGATTATATGAAACTATTTCATCAATAGAATGACATATCACATTTGTATTTAGAATTGTACTTTTGAGAGCTGATTAAAAATAGGAGGGGAAGAAAGTGTAAGGAAAGAAGTTATAAGCCAGTTGTGATAGGGATCCACATGGAGGATAGTAAGAAGATTGAGGTGGAGCAGAGAGACAGTGTCAGAGATATGTAGCAGGCAGGTTGTGTATGATGTCGCAGTTGACTGAATGTGGAGAACAGAGGAGAAGACAAATGATGCTGAGCTAGGAAGCTGAGGTACCTGTGTGGATGGCCATACCATTACCTGAGCTAGGCAACATAGGTTTGAAGGGAAGGTAATGATTTCCATTTTCGTCTTGCTGATGATCCATTTGAGATTATCCACGTCTAGTAGAAATACAGGCATGGAAGAGATCGCTTAATAAGAGAGTCTGAGAAAAGAGGAGGACTGAGGAAGTCATCTTGGGGACACCCACTATTTAAGAGATTGGGGAAAAAAGAAGGGCTAGTAAAGAGACTAAGAAGGAAAAACAGAGATAAGAAAAGGGCCAGAAAATGATGGTTTTCCCCAAATCCCAGGAAATGCGACTTTAAAAACTAGGTCAGGATTGTCCAACAACACACAAAGTGGAATAGGTTAGAAATGAGAGTGTCCATTGGTTTTGGCAGCTTAGAAGACACTGCCAACCCTGGGGTAGATTCAGTACACCGTGGGGATGACTGTGATAATGTAGAGGCTCCTGGAGGCCAGCTGGGTTCTAACAGGTTCCAGGTTCTGAGTGAAGAAATACAGATGGAGAGAAGGTGTGAGTTTAGGGAATCTAGTATATAACACAGAGTCAAGAGAGGGCTCTTATGTTTCTTTTTCCTCAAAAAATGGGCTATTTTGGACATATATTTAGAAGGTACAGGGGAAAGGGCATAATAGAATAAAGCATAAAGATAGAGTAGACAGAAAAGTCTGGGGGAATGAGAGCCCAGAATGAGATTTGGCCTTAGGAAGGAGGGGAGGCCTCTTCTTTCTCCAGCATTGAGGAGAGAAAACAGTGGACAGTCATGTCACCAAACAGAAGAGTGATCTAGAATTCAGGAGAATTCAAGGGAGCTTTATTACCCTGTAACTTCAGGAACATTGCTATGTGCTTGTTCCCACTTCTGTTACTTGATAACGGGAGCTCTGCAACCCATAAAGTTTCAAATTTAAACACTAGATCTCAACCGTTTCTGAGCCCAGGATTTCTAACACTTGGGGGAATGGTAGACTAGGATTGGTCATCTTTAGTACAGGTCATTGTGTCCAGAGTTGATTTTTTTTTTTTTTTAGAGTCAGAGTCTCACTCTTGCCCTGGCTAGAGTGAGTGCCGTGGCGTCAGCCTAGCTCACAGCAACCTCAAACTTCTGGGCTCAAAAGATCCTACTGCCTTAGCCTCCCGAGTAGCTGGGACTGCAGGCACACGCCACCGTGCCTGGCTAATTTTTTCTATTTTTAGTTGTTTGGCTAATTTCTTTCTATTTATAGTAGAGACGGGGTCTCGCTCTTGCTCAGGCTGGTCTCGAACTCCTGACCTTGAGCGATCCACCCGCCTTGGCCTCCCAGAGTGCTAGGATTACAGCAGAGTTGATTATTGATTGATGGATACCTATCCAATCTCTTTCTCTCAACCATTGCCCTCATCTGTATTGAACAATGCTGCCCAGGGTGTGCATCCCTTCAGTCCCCTGTGTTCTCCAGTATTTTCCACCTCCAACAAGTGCACTTCTTTTCCTTTCCTCATTTGTTTTCCCCTCGGTGTTTTCTAACTTTTTTTCTGAGCTGTCTAGTAATCTTTGTCATATAAACTATAGATGAATCTTCTGTGGATTTTTGTATTTGCAAACACCAATCATTTTGTTTATCTTGTTTATCTGGGGATCTAAATAAATTGGAGAAAAGAAGAGAAACACGAAATAGACATCTCTGCCTTTGGACTGCAGGGTCTTAGAAAAGCCATGAGGCTGTGTATTGTTCCCAGGGCCTGGAGAGATGGGAAACCTCCTCAGAAGCAGTGACTGCTCTCGGTGAAAATGAAAGTGCATGCAGGCCAGCCAGTACTACCTGGGGGCCTCAGGAAAAAAGGGGGCAGTCAGGATGGAATAGTTTGATGGGATTTTGTGGGAGCCTACACTTGCTACTGACAGGAATTATTAGATTGAATTATATGAAGTTGCTGGTAGTGTTAAACCATTTTTGACTGACAAAAATGGAAATTTCTTATAGTTTGACCAAATGCATTCCTGATTCTAAATATACTTTTGGATTGTAACCCCTTCAGAAACTGGGGACTGCTATGCTTGACTATGTGTGAGAGTCCCTTTTCCGTAAATCGTGTTTGGTTACAACAATAAGCACTGTACTTGTATTAGGTTCTTACAGACTATGCATCATGCAGCATGGTCATTTTCCCACAGCCAAAACCAGATAAAATATTGGTCACAAGCTGGGACAACTTTCCTGGGATCCAGCCCAACTTCAGCCCTGAGATCTCCAAACTCTTACTCTAGACAAGCAGTTCTCAATAGGGGGAAATTTCAAATCCCCTACCTGCCAGGGGACATTTGCCAATGTCTTGAGATGTTTTTTATTGTCTTGACTGGGGAAAGGAGGGTGCTACTGGTATCTTGTGGGTGGAGGTTAGGGATGCTGCCAAACATCCTGCAGTACACAGCCCCCCACAACCAAGAATTTTCTGGCCCAAAATGTCAGCAGTGCCAAGACTAGGAAACCTGTACCAGACTGAGCACTAGAAAAGTTAAGAAAATAGTTGCAAACTTGTATATCATACTTCCTAGTGGGGAGCATGAAAAGCATATAAGGAGATGGATGGACTGGGAAGAATTAAGTTTGGAGAAAATATAATGGAGCAAAACTGATTGCCAAAATATCTGACGTTTGTGATGGGGCTTGTCTCTCATTGGTGAACATGCTCAGAGCACTTAGACATGGATAGTTTTAATGAAGAGTTGGATCACCAAAGAGGGATTTTTTTTGATGGAATGTAACAGTGCCAAATTTTTTCTGTGATTTGAGTGAAGGGAAATGAAAAGAACACAAGTTGGAATAGAGTAATAGAGTAGAATAAGAGAGAAGTTGCCATGTAGAACGTGAAAATTTAAAACCCTGCTTCTTCCTTTTGAATTATATCACTGCTGTGTCTACTACTATGGTTCCTAATGTGGGTAAAGTTTCAGACATAGATAGTGATAAAAGCATGAATGGTGGAAAAAATTTGTAATATGATAAACTCTTTAGTCCTAAATTTTTAAACTTTATTGAGAGAGGTTTACCTTTTTACTTGGCGTAAATCTTCTGGCGTGACCCAGAAGATTTTGTAAATATGTTTAACTGAGTTGTTCTTACTCTGAGAGCTATAAAGACATATTAAGAGGTGCCCTTATAGAGAGCTGTTAATAATTGAGTAAATAAAGCATCATCTATGCCATGGGAAAGATAGCTATATTTTGACTTAGCTTAACTTTTTGAAAAAAATATCAGTGGACATGGGTCATATATAATTTTGTGTTGCCAATTATGAAGAGTGAAGCTTTTTAAATCTTAGAAATCACTTTATTCCAGAGCAGTGTTCTTACTGGTATTTAAGTTCTCCAGGTATCTCACTGAGGCTGTGTTAATCATAATGTACCGAAGTACATTGAAGCCTAGGGCTGAACTCCTGAAGAAATTAATTGTTACGTATGTCTTAAGGATTAAAAACATAAAGTTCCATATGGGGACATCAGAAAGATCTTACTTCCCAATCCCAAACTGTATCATAGAACCAGGAACTTGGTTTATTTTTCTATGTGTTGGACAGAAGACAGTGGAATGAGTTGGCTTGGTGGGGGTTCTCAGCTGTGCAGGGCCTGTAGAAAAAGAAGAGACAGGTATGGTGCCTGGGCCTCAGGCTTTCACCTCCTGGTTTGCCTTTCTGCTACTGCCACCTGTTATTTCTGCATTTCTGACCAGTCTTTGTTTTTACCCTCACAGTAAATGTAGTCTCAACAACTTCTCTTCAGTATTTCGGAAGAAATACACAACCTTCTTCCCAGTTTTTCCTTTTATTTTCTTTTTCTTTCTAGGAATTAAGGATATATTTTCTGTATAGGGAAGCTTAAATACAATTATCACTTGGTATCTACAGGGGATTGGTTTCATGACCCTTGTAGATACCAAAATCCATGGATGCTCAAGTCATATATATGTATATGACTTACTGTTTGTGTATAACCTAACACATCCTGCCGCATACTTTAAGACATCTCTAGATTACTTATAATACCTAATATAGTGTAAATGCTATGTAAATAGCTGTTACACTATATTGTTTTTTTGTATTATTTTTTATTGTTACATTATTTTTTCCAAATATTTTTAATCTGCGTTTGGTTGAATCTGAGGATGCTAAACCTGCAGCTACCAGAGGGCCAACTGTCTTCTTTTCATTTCACTTAAATAATCTGTTTCTTTCTTTTTACTTAGATCCTGCAGTAAAGGATGAAGATGTATGAAGAACCAAAGTTGTATTCCTTGATATTTCAGAGAGAAAATAGACTTGGGTCTTTTTGGGATGTTTCCTCCTAGGAAATAAGATGAGGGCTCGCAAGAATAAAAGCAGTAAGGCTGTGGGTAAGGCCAAGGAGATGGGATGATGCCGGGAGACGTTACCAAGGATTCTCACGTAGGGTGGAGCAGGAGAGGAAGGTGGTAGATAAGATCTAGTCCTGTACTAGCCTTGGAATGAAAAATGGAAAAGAATTTGGGAGACATCCTAGAGATTAGATTGGAGAAAAGTCCCAAATGCCTACAGCAGCCGTTGCCATTTGTGAATACTATTTATTTTTAGGGAACATAAGTTTCACATATGTGGGTAGGAAGCTTGATTGCAACAGAAAACTGGTGTCTTGTTTCTTCTGTTTGAGTCCTATCTATGAAATACTGCTTTTCTTTATGGCTCTAGAGCACTCTACAAACAACTTGAATATAAAGAGTTAACTGAGGATGAAATAGCTGTTAATATTTATTTCTGAGGATAGAGTAGGAAGTGATGGGCTATGGTTAAAGCTTGAGGAGCTTAGGTTAGGTATTTTTAAAAGACATGCATGCCTGATTAGTGCTGGGAGATGGTAAATTTACCAACATGATAAATTCTTCTCTAGAGACACCTAAAATACTGTTTTGGAGATAATTGAAATGTAAACCCCTTAAGTTTATTTTTAGTCCAAGGTTCTGTGAAAAAGAAGAAACCCTTAAGGCTGTCATGTAAATGGGATATGTGTTAATTTACCTGACACACTTGAAGGCCAGACATAGGTAATTGATCATTGTGTGGCAGTAGCAGGAAATCTGAAACCCAAGCTGTGCGTATCTTCTAAAATCTCCCTAGCAACCAAGTCAGCAAAGGCCATCCTTCCAGCAATTACTGCCAGCTTAGAGAACTGGCTTGAGATGATCTGTGGATTGCCCAGAACACCAAGATCTTTCTTTTGTCTCAGAGGTCTGTTACAAATGGTCATCTTCTACCTCTGTAGTACTATCTACTTTTTTACTTACTTTTAAAATTCTGTTCATATAAATTGCTATCTGATTCTTAAAGCTCAGAGTTCTCTTGAGAATCCATGATAATTTATAAGAAAACACCCAAAAGAGGATAAACTATAAAAGCAATGTAGTATTATGGCTGGTGGGCATATGTGATTATTTCTACCTCACAAATGAAGACTCCTAGGATAAGGAAATCTAATGACTTGCTTCAGGTCACAATGTTAATGCTGCAACTAGCTGTGTACAAATCCTGAAAGACAAAAATATAAACTTCTAATTTTTGTCCTAGTAATTTTCTACCACCCTAGGGATTGATAGTATTTGGCACATGGGCTTCCTCCCCCGACTCCCACCCCCGAAGTGATGGTGGTACGTGGTTTCAGAGTCATGCAGGCAGTTGGGCACTCATGCTGGCTCCTTGAAGCTCTGCGAGTCATGATGCTGCATTTGGGAGACAGCATGGTCAGTATCTCCTCTGAAGAATTGGTCAGAATAATCATAGTCTGTACTTTGTAATGTTCATTTTGAAAACTTGCTGGTGCCTGCATCTCAAACTGGCCCATGGTTAGAACATCTTGGGGTAGTTTGCTAGTGATTCTTAAACGATGGACATGACGCTGAAGGCATCCTTTTATGTGCTCCATCGACAGTAGACATATCTTTGGACGAAGCTCAAACATCACTCAGGGCAAGGGACCCTTTGTGGTTGGGAATGAAGTCAAAGAAGAGAGAGACAAAGTAGGTGGAAGTAGGCAGAAAGAGAAACAAGAACTGAGTATAAGCACGTGCTTAACCTACAGTGCTTCTCTCTCCTCTCCCCAGAGAGTGTACCAGACATAATTCATCCAGTTGTTCAGGTGCTACAAGCTTATCATGATTCCCCTCTGAATCTTACGTCCCACCCCCATCAAACCCATCAGCTATTCCTCTTGCCTCTGCCTTTGTGATATCCATAATCCTACCTTTTGACTTCCTGCTTCTATCCCATTGCCACATGGATACAACCTCCTTATCACCTCTCACCTGAACTCAAATAGCCTCAAACTTTCCTTTTCCTACCTGGTTATGCTCCGTAGAGCCACCATAGTACTTCTTCAGAATGTAAGTTGGATCATGTCACTCCCCTGATCAAGGCCCAGTAGCAGCTTCCCATTACATCTTGGATGAAATACAAAGTCCTTCCTGTGACCTGTAATGCACTGAATTATCTGTAACCTGCCCAGTTCTCTGTCTGCCGTCCTCTCCCTCACTTGGCTGCTCTCCGGTCACACTGGCTTTCTTGTTTTCTCTTGAACCTGGCAGCCACACCCTCACCTTAGGGCCTTTGCACTTGCTGTTTTCCTTTGCCTGGAACATTCCTTCCCAGGATGACTGAATGGCTGGCTCCCTTGCTGCATTTAGGTTTCTTTGAATATCATTTCCGTGAGGAGGCTTTTTCTAATCACCCTATCTGACACCCTCTATCTATCTATCTATCTATCTATCTATCTATCCCCTTACTTTATTTTTCATCACAGTACTTATCTCTGCGTGACATTGCATATCTAGTTGTTTGTCTGTGTCCTCCGTTAGAATGCAAGCTCTATGAAGGCAGACAATGTCTGTTTTGTTAACTGCTGTATCTCTAGCTGATAGAAGAGTGCCTGACACATGATAGGCCTTCAATAACTATTTGTTAATGAATTAATTGAATTCATTAAGAAAGTATGTGAAATCCTTTTCAATATAAGTAGCCAAAGGGTGAATCTAATTATAATTTTGTGTGTGTGTGTGTGTATTCCTTAGAGTCTATCAGGCTGTATGCTGGACACTTTGCTTGCATTACCCAGTTTAATAAAACAGCTGTCAGATGAGTACTATTATTTTTTCTATCATAGTATTAAAGAAATGGAGGTTCAGAGAGGCAATTTTGCTCAAGGTTACACAGTGTTAAATAATACAAAGTAATTGAAGTAAGTCTGGTCTGGCTCCAAACCTTAACTCAATAGCTGTGATATATACTACATCTCCTAATTTTGAATCTGTCAAAATCCTATCAGGGAACAAATAGTGTAAGACAGGGATTTTTGTAGTATATGTTTCTACAAAGGACTACAAAAAATTACGAAGTATATATATTTTTCTTTGAGATGGAAGAAGTTACCTAAATAGCTTAGATATTAGATTACATTAAATTTCACATGCAGTAATATAAAAATGCAAATGAAGTTTTGTAGCAATGAATGGTTATCACTGCTTATGCTTCCTGTCCCCTATTTTGTTCTCATTTATGCAGCTCTCAGCGCCACCCCTTCACGCATCACTCCCACCTAAACCCTCACTAGATCATTTCATTTCACATGGGAGAACCCCGACAGCTCAGCCTTGCCTGGACTTGCCACGTTCTCCCAATACCCCTCCTCACTCTCTGTTCTTTTGGGAGGTGCATGGGTTGTTCAGCTGCCTCCTTCAGACTCTTGTTCTGATGATGTTCCAGTCTTCCTCATGTTACCTCAGAACTTCTGTTTGCGACATTTATATTTTATAAAATTATAGAATTATTTCACACATTGTTAAATCCTCTTTTTCCTTCTCAAAGTACAATCCTTTCAGTTTCTGTAAACAACTCATATGAAACTAAGCTTTTAGATGAAGAGCTCTTATCCCAAGGGAAGGCACTGCTGGGGTTGTTGAACGCTCTCTGAAAGCACAGAAGCAGGGTGTGATCTTGAGGAGCTGTGAGATATTCAAAGGACCATAGAGCTGGAAGACACTTTAGAGGTCCTAGGCCTGGTTCCTTTTCTTTTGTTGAGTTTTGTTGTAGCTTGTATCACTGACCATACTTTTGGTTGCAAGTAACATAACACCTCAACTAAGGACTTAACAATAAAATTATTTACTATCTTCCTTAACAAGAAATTTGGATATGGGGCAGTTCCAGGTTTGATTCACAGCAGAGAAAGTATTACCCAGACCCAGGTGCTTTCCATGTTTCCCCTCTGCTCTCTTCTCCTTGGTGATGAAGTCTATCCTCCTGTCTTAAGACGGCCATGATGTCACATGTGTGCACAACTACATCCTTCAAAGGAGAGGAAGATGTTTCTACTCTTTTATTATATAACTCTGTTTATTACAAGGAAAAAGTTGTTCCAGGTGACCACACCGGCAGACTGCTGATTGTATATCTCGCTATGAGGGAAGCTGGGATTGCACATATCTGGCATTTTGGCCTTTCTGATGGGCAGGGCAGTGATGAGGGCAGGATTCTGCCAGTACAGAAGAAGGGGGAAGGAAATAGCTGTTGGTGAGGCAACATTAGTGTCTGTCATTCGTGTTGAACCCAACAAGGAAAATCTTCTGAATCATCTGTACCGTTATTTTTTTGTATTGTCCAAATAGGAAGGATTTGCTTCTGTTTATAAATGTTTGCAGGTTTGAGCTCTCTGATGTTAACTGGAAAGCAGGCAGGCAAGGAGGGAAGGATGATACTAGTTTGCTGCCATAACAACATAGGCTACTGCTTATAAACAACGGAAATTTATTTCTCATAGTTCTGGAGACTGGAAGTCCAGCATGGTGTGTTTTGGTGAGGGCCCTCTTCCAGAAGGCAGACTGTTGCTGAAGTCTCTTGTCCTCACATGGCAGAAAGAACTAGAGCACTTTTCTAAGGACTTTGTTATGAGGCACTAATCCCATTCCTTGAGGGCCCCACCCTCATGATCTGATCACCCATCAAACTCCCCCATCTCCTAACCCCATTACGTTGGGAGTTAGGATTTCAACATATGAATTGGGTCTGGGGGGACACAAACATTCAACTCATAACAGGGAGGGAGGAAGGAAGGAAAGAGTTATAAATTTAAAAGAATTACAATTAATAATTTTGGATGTGTATTAGCTCATAAATATTCTGAACTATTATTATATGACAGGAATATTTAAAAATTGATATCAGTGTGTCATTGGACTTTGGTCTGTAGCTTCTCATTTTCTTTTTGTGGAACCTGAACTTTAGGTGATAGTAAGGTGAAAGAATGACCAATCTTTGCTCCCATTTCTGGCATTCAACGGAAAATTGCTGTCCTACTCGGGTTTGACAAAATTGTATAATTAAACTTAGAGATTTTTAAATGGAATATAGGATGCCTTTCTAAATTTAGGCTGCTGATAAAAGTATAAATAACAATGAATAGAAGGTAACTTTTTCTGCTAATTTGTTAATTCAATTATGTCCAATAAGAGCTATTGAAAGAAATTGGCCTCTAATACCTGCTATCAATTTCAGTATTTTAGATTAAGACAGATAACAAAGCAGTTATAGCCATCTCATATTTATTAAGTTGTTTTATATGTCAGAGCCTGTGTTAGGTACCAGGGATCCAAAGATACAGATATGACTTCCTCACTACCCGTTGGACCTTGAGCACAAGTGGGTGACAGACATATGTAACCTAATAATTATAATTCTATATAATAAGGAGTACAATAGAGGTATGTAAGGTAAAGATTAGCACAAATTATAGTGTTTCTCCTGTATGGTAATTAATATTACCCTCATTTCTAAGTGAAAAAACAGAGCTGCAGACTGGTCAAATCAACTTATCTATAAGTAGCAGAGTCAGGTTGTGAACAAGGCCTCTCACCTCAAGTCCAATGTCCTTTGTCTTACTTTGCATGGAGGAAAAAAATCAAAGCCTCTCTTCTACTTAAGGGCAATATCAGAAAACACTTCATGAAGGATATAGTATTTGACATTGATGCTAAGAGATGAGGTCTCCGAAGGGTGAGGGCACAGACATTATAGGCAGTGAGAACAGCATTAAAAGATATCAGAATAATTTTGTTGGAGCACAATTTGTAGCAGAGAAAAGATTAAGAAGGTGGTTGAGTCTTCTAATGAAAGGCCTATATTCAAGGTATAAGTATAAAGTACACATTTGAGTTATTTGTATTTAATTAAATGGACAGGAGGAGGCCCCTGAGGGATATGAACAGGTGACTGCTATGATCAAAAGAGTATACTTGGGTAGTTAATTTTCCATAAATGTATCTAGTTGTACTGGAAGTGATCCAGAGAAAAGTTTGTAGAGAAGGCCAAACAAGAAGTAATGAGCTACCTTTTCCCATGGTTTGGTGGTTGACAGTCTCATGTAGTAGTGGAAAAAGAAGTAGGTGGCCACAAATTTGAAAACTATTCAGGTTTGATACAGTTGTCTTATTTAAGTGAACAATTGTTTATAACTCCTTAAAGTTAAAATTGTCTTTCCACTTATATCTATTTCTTTCATTCTTTTGTTGATGATAGCATCTTACCTCAGAGAGGTTTTCTAAGATAAATTTGCAATTGCTCAGAACTACCAAAAAGAAAGGTTTACACTTTGTGGCAAAGTGGAGTGACAAGGAGGGTCTGTATTTACCCTCATGCCTGAAACAACTGAAAAACTGGGGAAAAGCATATTAAATAACTGTTTTCAGTATACTGGCCATCAGGCAAAAAAGGACAGTTATCCCTAAAAGGTAGAAAACAAATAAGGGGGGGTTCTACGATTGTCCCAGATTTCTACCATGAAGCGTTTTAAAGGCCACAGCACACGGTGAAGGACCCCAGACAGATCCCAGTGGAGATGGAGTCAGTTCTTTGAGAAGAACGATAAAATGTAAAAGTCTTGACCAGACTGATCGGTTAAAAAGAGAGAAGACATAAATTACCAATATCAGGAATGAGAGAGGTGACATCCCTGCTGCTTCTATAGACGTTAAAAGGACAATAAGGGAATAGTACTAATAACTTGATGCAAATAAATTCAACAACTTGCGTGAAAAGGACAAATTCCTTGAAAGACACAAACTACCAAAGCTCACACAAAAAAGAATAGATAACCTTAATAGCCCTGTATCTAGTAAGGAAGTTGAATTTGTAGTTAAAAACCTTCTAACAACAACAAAAACAAACAAACAAAACTCTAGGCCCTGATGGCTTCATTGGTGAAAACTATTAAACATTTAAGAAAGAAATAATACCAGTTTAACGTATGCTCTTCTATATAATTAAAGATGAGAAAATACTTCTCACCTTACTCTATGAGGCCAGCATTACTCTGATCTCCAAACCAGAAAAGACATTACAAGAAAAGAAAACTATAGACCAATATTCCTCATGAACATAAATGTAAACATTCTTACAAAATTTTAACAAAACAAATCCAACAGTGTATAAAAAAGTATAATAAAGGTGATAACCAAGGAGTTTTATCCCAGGAACACAAGGTTATTTTAACATTAGAAAATTAATCAATGTAATTACCATACAAACTGAAAAGGAAAAACCATATGATCATCTCAATAGACACAGAAAATATATTTGACAAAATCCAATATCCATTCAAAAATAAAACCTATCAGCAACTAGGAACAGAAGGGAACTTTCTTAACCCAATATAGGACATCTATGGAAAACCTATAGCTAACATCCTACTTATTAGTGAAAGACTAAATGTTTTCCCCCTAAGATCAGGAAGAAGACAGGTATAGACTCTCTCACTACTTCTATTCAAATTGCACTGGAGATTGTACCTAGTGCCATCAGGCAAGAAAAAGAAGGAAAAAGTTACCCAGATTGCAAAGAAAGAAGTAAAACTGACTTTAATCACAAATAACATGATCAACTATGCAGAAAATATGAAGAAATCTAACAAAAATAAATGTTAGTCTAGCAAAGTTACAGAATACAAGATCAATATACAGAAATTAATTGTATTTCTCAATATTGGCAATGAACATTGGGATACTGAAATGAAAAATAAATAATGCCATTTATCATATTGTGAAAAAATATGAAATACTTAGGAATGTATCTGACAAAATATATATAAGACCTGTGTACTGAAAACTGCAAAACCTTGCTGAGAGAAATTAAAAACCTAAATTAATAAACCATGTACATGGATTGGAAAACTCAATATTGTTAAGATGGCAGTTTACCCCATATTTATTTATAGAGTCAACATAATCCCAATGAAAATCCTAGTAGATTTTTTTGTTTTTGTTAAAGTTGATAAGCTCAGTCTAAAACGCATGGAAATACAAAGGACCTAAAAGAGCCAAAACAACTTTGAAAAAGAACAAGATTGGAAGGCAAACACTGCCTGATATCAAGAATTATAATAAATTTACAATAATAAAGATAGTTTGGTATTGGTTTAAACACAAATAGATCAATAGAACAGAATAAAGAGTCCTGAAAGAGACTCAAAGATGTATGGTCCATTAATTTTTGATAAAAGTGTAAAAACAATTCCGTGGAGAAAGTACAGTTTTTTCAACAAATGGTGTTGGAATAGTTTGATATCCATATGCAAAAAAAAAAAAACCTTTATATCCATACCTTATACCATTTCTAAAAACTAACAATGTATTATAGACCTAAATGTACAACTCTAAGAGTGTAAAACTTGTAGAAGAAACATAGAAAATCTTGTGACTTTGGGTTAGGCAAAGATTTCTTGGATATGACACCAAAAGTATGGTCCAAAACAGAAAAACTTGATAAATAGGACATAATTAAGAATTTCTGTTCTTTGAAAGGCATTGTTAAGAGAATGAAAATGGAAGTCACAGACCTGAATATTTGTAAACCACGTATATGATAGAGGGCTTGATCCAGCCTAAGTCAGTAATAAGAAAAGAAATAATCCAATAAAATGGGCAAAGAATGTATACCAATGGCAAATAAACAAATGAAAAGTAGATGAAAGAAATAGTCAACATCATTATAGTTATTATGAAAATGCAAAGAAAAACCTCCATGAGATACCACAACATATATATTAGAATGGCAAAAAAATTAAAAAGACCCTATCAAGTCTTTGCAAGAATGTAGAGCAACTGTCATACTCATACACTGCTGGTGGGAATGTAACATGATAAAACCATTTTGGAAGAAGTTCCCTAAAATTAAATATTTACTTAAAAAATGATTCAACTATTCTACTTCTAGGCAGTTACCCAAGGGAAATGAAAGCATATGTCCACATAAATAATTGGTATGGAAATGTTCATAGCAGCTTCGTTTGTAATAGCCCCAAGCTGGAATCACTCCAAGTGTCCATCAGAGGTGAATAAATAAACAATTTTGGTATGTTCATATAATGGAATACACCTCCACAATAAAAAGGAATGAACTATTGATACAAGCAACAACTTGAATGGATCTCAAAATAACTACGCTGACTGAAGGAATTCAGACTCCCCCCCTCTCTGAAAAAGGTTTGATTCTCTTTATATAAAATTTAGAAAATACAATCTAATATATATTGACTAAAAGCAAATTGGTGGTTGCCAGGGGACAGCAAGGAAGGAAAATGGGGAGGAATAGGAAAGAGGAATTTTAAAAGAGTATGATGAAACCATTGAGGGGTGATGGATGTGTTCATTATTTTGATTTTAGTAATAGTTTTATGAGTGCATATGTTTGTCAAAACTTATCAAATAGTATACTTTAAATGTGTACAATTTTTATAGAGATTGTACTTCATTAAAGTGGTGTTTTCAAACTACCAAAAAGATACCAGATATGTCTTTCCAAGTTTAACTAAAACTTTGAATTCTAAGGAATTCAAATATGCCATATATATAGCATTTAGATTCTCATAATTTTCAAGAATTTTTTTCTGCATGTTTATGTTATAACTATAGTTTGTTTTTGTTTAATTTTTTGAAATTCTTTAAATAAAAACCATTTACTTGGTGAGGAAGTACAGCAGTAGTAACTTACATAACTTACCAGTAGGTAAGAACTAAATTGCTTATATGTAAAAACAGTTTAGTTAAATATGTACATACCCCACAACCTAGTAATTCTCTTTCTAGGTATATAGATGGTCCTAACTTAAAATGGTTCAACTTAAAAATTTTTCAACTTTACAGTGGTGCAAAACCGTTCTGTTTTTCACTTTCAGTACAGTATTCAATGAATTACATGAGATAGTCAATACTTTATTACAAAATAGGCCTTGCATTAGATGATTTTGCCCAACTAGGCTAATGTAAGTGTCTTGTGCACGTTTAAGGTAGGCAAAGCTAAGCTGCAATGTTCAGTTAGGTGTGTTAAACGCATTTTTGACTTAAAATATTTTCAACTTACAATAGGTTTATTGGGATGTAAACCCATTATAAATTTAGGAACATCTGTATATAAAGAACAGCAGGTCTCAAACTGGACTCAGGACTCCTTTGTACTCTTAAATTATTGAACTCAAAAAGCATTTATGTGAGATATTTACTGTATTAAAAATTAAAAGTGAGAAAGTTTAAAAATATTCACCTTTGGATAATAATAATACATATTACATGTAGCCATGTTAACACAAATAATACTTTTAGGACAAATAATTATTTTCCCAAAGGAAAAAAATAGTGAGAAGTATGGTATTGTTTTACATTTTTACAAATCTCTTTAATTTCTTGCTAAATGGAAGACTGATACTCATATCTAGTTCTGTATTCAATCTGTTAGGATATATTGTTTTAGCTGAAGTGTATGAAGAAAATCTTGTTTCACAAAGATATACAGTTGGAAAAATGAGAACTATTTTAATAGTCTTTTCATAAAATTATGGATATTCTTTGATACTACACTACAACTCTTCAAGTGGTAATTTCTTTAATTTGCAATGTTGAACCTGAAACTACATCAGTGAACTTTTTTACATTCTGTAACATTAAAATGCCTTGGTCTGTCTTGTGTACTTTGACTGGATCTTTTACCTAAGCATATTTTGTAACATTATGTACTAATCATTTGGAAAATATTAGTTCACTGAGTTATTCACATCTTCCAAATGTAGACTCATTTGGCTATTTTGGCTGAAGTATGTCTTTTATACATTTTGTCCAACAAATGTTTATTGTATGAAGTACTCTGCAAAGCACTGCACAGGAAACAGACATTGTCACCATCTTCAAAGAGCTGTGGTATGGTAGGAATTTATGACAAATACACATCTCATCTGAACCCCCAGTAGGAACAAAGAGTTTAAAGGTTTTTATGCACATGGGCCTGCATTTGAAAGGGACCAGGAAAAATTTCCTGAAGGATAAGTAGAATTACGATAAAGTAAAATACTGGTGGGAGGGGTGGGGGCAGTATTGATGGGATAGGAATGACAACTAAAATTTAAAATAAATATAAAGTAAGAAATAAGCCTGGTTTGGTCCATTTACAATGCAGAACAATTATTGATACCCTTTGGTCTAAGGAGTTAAGAGCTTTTCAGTGAGACAGTACCAATTTTTTAAAACCTTATTTATTGTGAAATAGAGAAATGCATAAAATAAATGTATAGTTTAATGATTACTGAGTGTGGATTTTGAGTAAGGAAAAAAGAGTATGTTTTAACAAACATGGGATTTCCCAGGAACTAGGTATCCCATGCAGTTCTTTGCAAGGTAGGTGTGGCTTGTAACAGAAGTTTTGCAGTACCCATTGTCCTGAAGAAGTCATCCTGTGCTGCTGGAAGTTCTTAAGTCCACCCTGTCCCAGTATGGCTGTGCCTTTGTTCTTTAGCACATGCTCTTTGGTTGCCCCATCTAAGTTTCGACAGCACTAACCACTTTTTCTTAATGCTAGGCACCTCCTGTTGGCCAATATATGAAGTTTTTTCCTGAAATACACCTGCAATCATATGAATAATATGTAGATGTGGACAATGAATGTACTAGAAAGGTTAACTCTCTTATAAACTCAGGTCAAATTATAGTAATTTGGCCAGGTGCCGTGGCTCACGCCTGTAATCCCAGCGCTCTGGGAGGCCGAGGCAGAAGGATCGCTTGAGCCCAGGAGTTCGAGATCAGCCTGAGCAACATCGTGAGACCCCCATCTCTAAAAAAAAAAAAAATAGAAAAATTAGCTGAGCACGGTGGTGTGTGTCTGTAGTCCCATCTACTTGGCAGACTGAGGCACGAGGACTGCTTTAGCCCAGGAGTTTGAGGTTGCAGTAAGCTATGATGATGCCATTGCACTCTAGCCCAGGCAACAGAGGGAGACCCCATTTCAAAACAAAAATTACTGTAATTTAATGCATGCTTGATGTTCCATGAAAGCTTAGATGGACATAGTGGAATTCTTTTCTCTTTAAGTATTTGTTCTCTTTCTGCCACTCGTGTGACAGACATGTTTAGTACCCTTCAAAATTAAAATCGAAGTGAAATATACTTTTAGCTATCATGTTTCAAAAGATACATTTATGTTAGTGCATTCAAATGAGGTATAGAGTAATTGTCCATGTTTGAGACATTGTGCGGAGACTAAAAACAAAGGTTAACATAAGGCTTAGTTTTCCTGGAGTTTGTAATTTTAAAAATGGTGTCAGTAACAGCAAACAGATAAATTCAGAAAAGGGTATGGAAGAAAATTCAATAGAAAAATATACTCAAGAATAAATAAATGCATTGAGTAAATAATGTATTTATGTATCCACAGGTAAGAATACTACAGTTTAAATTTTTAAAATTTTGTTATCAGTTATTATCAAAGTAATTTTGAAGTCATTTTAGTAAACAGATTTAAATGTTTAAAATGCAAAATGAATTTTTGTATGTAATTGTTAATATCATTGATTGGTATCTTCTGTTTTCATAGATTTGATCCAGGCTACCAATGAGACCAATGTTAATATTCCCCAGATGGCCGACACTCTCTTTGAGCGGGCAACAAACAGTAGCTGGGTGGTTGTATTTAAAGCTTTAGTGACAACACATCATCTCATGGTGCATGGAAATGAGGTAAACTAAGTAAACTTAACTTTTCTTTTTTTGGTGGAGGAAGGAGGCTTTTATGGAAGAACATAGTGATGATTTAAGGCTCTTCATATTTTTACTGCTTAGGAGAAAAATAAAAGGAAATATACAGTTTCAAATAACCTAGAGTACAATTTTAATCTTCTATTTAGCTATTTATCAAAGAATAAAATTTAAGCTATCTTACAAATACTGAAGTATAGGCATACCTCAGTGATATTGCAGGTTCAGTTCCAAACCACTGCAGTAAAGTGAATATTGCAATAAAGCAAGCTACACAAATTTCTTGGTTTCCCAGTGCATATAAAAGTTATTTTTACGCTATACTGTAGTCTATTAAGTGTGTAATAGCATCATATCTAAAAAAATAATTTACATACCTTAATTTAAAAATACTTTATTGCTAGAAAATCATCATCAGATGATCAACAGAGCCTTCAGCAAGTCATAATTTTTTTGGCTGGTAGAGGGTCTTGCCACAGTGTTGATGGCTGCTGACTGATCAGGGTGGTGGTAGCTGAAGGTTGGGATGACTGGCAATTTCTTTTTTTTTTTTTATTTCAGCATATTATGGGGGTACAGATGTTTAGGTTATGTATGTTGCCCTTGCCCCCCCCCCAAGTCCGAGTTTCAAATATGTCCATCCTTCGGGTGGTGCACATTGCACTCTTTGTGTATGCAAATACCTGTCCCTTCCTCCCTCCTCCCTCTTCCCTCCTCTCCCCCTCCCCCTCCCCCCTTCCCAACATCCAATTTCTTAAAAGGAGACAACAAAAGTGTTTGCCGTATCGATTGACTCTTCCTTTCACAAAAGATTTCTCTGTAGCATGCTATGTTGTTTGATACCATTTTATTCACAGTAGAACTTCTTTCAGAATTGGAGTCAGTCCTCTCAAACCCTGCTGCTGGTTTATCAACTAAGTTTGTGTGATATTTTAAATCCTTTATTGTCATTTCAACAATGTTCACAGCCTCTCGACCAGGCTAGATTCCATCCTTAAGAAGCAACTCCTCTTCCATTCAAGTTTTATCATGAAATTGAGCAGTTCAGTCACACCTTCAGGCTCCACTTATAATTCTACTTCTCTTGCTATTTCCACCACTTCTGCAGTTGCTTTTTCCACTGAAGTCTTGAACTCCTCAAGGTCATCCATGAGGATTGGAATCAACTTTTTCCAATGTTAATGTTACAATTTTGACCTCCTCCAGTGAATCATGAATGTTCTTAATGGCATCTAGAATGGTGAATCCTTTCCAGAAGGTTTTCAATTTACTTTGCCCAGATCCATGAGAGGAATAACTATCTATGGCAGCTATAGCATTACCAGATATATTTCTTGAATAATAAGACTTGAAGTTCGAAGTTACTCCTTGATCCATAGGCTGTAGAATGGAGTCCTGTTAGCAGGCATGAAAACAGCATTAATCTCCTTGCACATCTCCATCAGAACTCTTAGGTGACTAAGTGCATTGTCGATGAACAGCAATATTTTGAAAGGAACCTTTTTTTCTAAGCAGTAGGTCCCAACAGTAAGTTTAAAATATTCAGTAAACCATGTTGTAAACAGATATAATGTCATCCAGGCTTTGTTGTTGCATTTACAGAGCACAGGCAGGGTAAATTTAGCATAATTCTTAAGGGCCCTGGAATTTTCAGAATGGTACATGAACATTGGCTTCAACTTCAAGTCGCCCGATGCATTAGGCCTTAGTAAGAGAGTCAACCTGTCCTTTGAAGCTTTGAAGCCAGAAATCTACTTCTCCTGTCCAGATATGACACTCTTAGATGTCATCTTCTTTCAATAGAAGGCATTTTGTCTGCATTGAAAATCTTTTGTTTAGAGTAGCAGCTTTCATCAGTTATCTTAGCTATATCTGGATAACTTGCTGCAGCTTCTACATGAGCACTTGCTACTTCACCTTGCACTTTTATATTAGACGGCTTCTTTCCTTAAGCCTCATGAACCATCCTCTGCTAGCACCAAACTTTTCTTCTACAGCTTCCTTTCCTCTCTCAGCCTTCATAGAACTGAAGAGAGTTAGGGTCTTACTCTGGATTAGGCTTTGACTTAAGGCAATTTGATCTTCTATCCAGACTGCTAAAACCTTCTCCATATCAGCAATAAGGCTGTTTCACTTTCTTCTTTGGGTTTTCACTTGAGGAACACTTTTAATTTCCTTTGAGAGCTTTTCGTTTGCATTTATAGCTTGGCTGACTAGCACAAGAGGCTTAGCTTTTGGTCTATCTTGGCTTTCGACATGCCTTCCTCACTAAGAGTAATCATGTCTAGCTTTTGATTTAAAGTTAAAGATATGTGGCTCCTCCTTTCCTCCTTTCACTTGAACACTTAGAGGTCATTGTAGGGTTACTAATTGGCCTAATTTTAATATTATTGTGTCTCAGAGAATAGGGAGGCCCAAGGAGAGTGAGAGAGATAGAGGAACAGCCAGTCAGGACAAACAAAGCGATTAAGTTCGTCATCTTATATGGGTGCCGTTCATGGTGTCCCAAAAGAATTACAATAGTAACATCAAAGGTCACTGATCACAGCTCACCATACCAGATATGATAATGATGAAAAAGTTTGAAATATTTCAAGAATTACCAAAATGTGACACAGAGACACAAACTGAGCACATGCTGTTGGAAAAATGACACCAATACATAGACTTGCTTAACACAGGGTTGCCACAAACCTTCAATTTTTAAAAAAATGCAATATCTGCAAAGTGCAATAAAGCAAAGTGCAATAAGAGAAGGTGTGCCTGTATTAAATATCACTGGCTCACAAAATATATATATATATACATATATATATATATATATATATCATATAAACCTATTAGTGGGCAAAGATATTGGAGAAAGGAACAATAAAATTATTTTTCCCATAGGCACATATTCCTTTGTGCCTTTAAGTGAAAACTATTTTCATAAAATGTTTATTTTGGAAAATATTGATAAAATTACCCATTTTATATGGGATACCTGCTGAATCCTATTAAATTGCAATATTTCTATTATATGCAGAAATGAAAGATCATACAATTTAATTCAGTGAGTATTAGTTAAAGTTTTTTTCCACTTTCAGAGAAAGCAGATTAGGAAGCTTTGTAACTGAGTAAAAGAGATCATAATGAGAATTTATGAAAAAAAAAAATTTCCTTAGGTATCAAAAATCGTTTAAATGTATGATTTGAGCATATGGGTGTTTAATCTTTGTTTTTCAGAGATTTATTCAGTATCTGGCCTCTAGAAATACGCTATTCAATCTCAGCAATTTTTTGGACAAAAGTGGATCCCATGGTGAGAATATTTTTATTTTATAATTTTTTGCTAATACTTTAATTTTCAAGTGAGGTTATTAATCCAAATTCATTACAAGTGATAGCTTCATTTGGGTATTTAAGAAAAATGTAAAAATAACTATTTTTACATATAGCTTTAAATTTTTTAATTATAGATAGCACATGAAATATATGCTAATTTTATTTTTGGCATTTTCAGTGTTTACCTTAAAAAGTAATAATGGGTATGCTAGACCTACAGTGTGTATTTATGAAGGTGAAGGAGACAATGAAATAAAAGACGCCTTCCCAATTAGAAAATAATGATTCCAGTCTTAAAGAAATTTTCTTTGTAGATTAATAGGGTTTGAATTGCATTCATTTGTGCATTCACCGTATTTACTGATTACCTGTTACGTGTAAGGCAGGTGAATCAAGCAAGTGGACTGTTACCAGATGGCTACATGAATTAAGTCTGAAACAGGGTATATTTGAAACAGTGAACAAAAATGCAAGGAAAATCAGAAAAGATATACCATACAAGGATGGTAGAATAACTAATTGAATAGTCCCAGAATGCCTCTTGCTAAGAGTATTTTTGCCTAGAAGTAAGATTTTAAATGAGACCTGTCTTTCGCATTTATTGACCTCATCCTGCAACCATCTCTCTTTGGGGAGTTAAAAAAAAATAGTGCTGTGCAAAGCACAGTTGAAGGTATCTTATTAATCAGTTTGATTCCCTCTCTCCCCTCCCCCAGGTTATGATATGTCTACCTTCATAAGGCGCTATAGTAGATATTTGAATGAAAAGGCTTTCTCTTACCGACAGATGGCATTTGATTTTGCCAGAGTGAAGAAAGGGTATGTTTTTTCTTTCTTATATTTATTTGAGGAGAATAAGTCCTTGAGGTATATTTGATTTATTTTAACTGAGCTTAAATACCAACTAATTCTGATCATGAAGGCCTAGTTTACAATCACCTGAAAAAAAGAAACTCAATAAATAATATTATAGAAGTTAGCCTTGAGGTTGCAGTATGAATTATTTTATTTATATCTTCATGCAGAAAAATCTGATTTGCTGGCAGGGTGCAGGGGCTCACGCCTGTAATCCTAGCACTCTGGGAGGCCAAGGTGGGAAAATCTCTTGATCTCAGGAGTTCAAGACCCTGAGCAAGATCAAGACCCCATCTCTACTAAAAAGAGAAAAAATTAGCTGGATGTGGTGGTACACAGGTGTTGCCTGTAGTCCCAGATACTCAGGAGGCTGAGGCAGGAGGATCACTTGAGCCCAGGAGTTTGAGTTTGCTGTGAGATAGGCTGACATCATGGCACTCTAGTCCGAGCAACAGAGCGAGACTGTCTCATAATCAAAAAAAGAAAATCTGATTTACTGCTCAGGGTGTATGTGCTGTAACATTTTATTTGTTAAAATTAATTCAAAATTCTTAAACATATGTACCTTTAAATAATTTATAATTAAGACCAGGTTGATTTAAAAGTACAGTGGCTATAGATGACAATAGGTATTTAAATGTATTTTGGTTGAGGTGAAACTGCAGTTGTGTGTGTGGTAGAGCTCTGGGGTTTTTTTTTTTTCTTTCATTTTTTTCACCTCAGTCTTGGAGGTAGAGCTCTGTTTTTGAGAGATAATACTGTCCTAGGAAACACATACGTACACACCCATAATCAAGCTAATTATTGATACTACCAATTGTTTGTACCTTATTGAAACAGAAACATTTGAATTTTAATCCATAATTATGATTGATTTCCCTCTAAATAGATGTTTAAATCTTGTCAGAAGTGTTCAGCTAGAAGTTTATGTAGATCTTTTATCTGTTCCTAACTTGCGATTAATGGCCAGGTATTACAGAAGGTTTCATAAGTTAGTCTCAAGAATCTGCACAAAGATATATAACTCTATCTTTGTAATAGCTAATCTAACCTTAGTTATGAGCTACTTTTTTATCATGGTGGTAAAAAATGCCAATTTGCCTATTCAAAATAAATTATTTTCTTGTGGGTGGCTACTTTATAAAATTAGGTATTTTCCTTCATCCCCTTCTCATGAGAGATGATTCTAGTTCATATGCCTTCCCCAACATTATTTTTTATTCTCCAGAAGAATTCTAACAAACTTTCTTTTTTTTAATTTCAGAATATTACAGGGGTGCAAACATTTTGGTTACACAAATTGATTGTGTACCGTTTGAGTCAAAGTTTTAAGTGTGCCCATCCCCCAGATAGCATGCATTGCACCTGTTAGGTATGAATTTACCCATCCCCTACTCCCCCCTCCTACCTACTTGATTTCCAGTGAATATTATTTCCATATGTGCATATAAGTGTTGATTGATTAGTTCCAATTTAATGGTGAGAACATGTGTTTGTTTTTCTATTCTTGTGATACTTCACTTAGAAGAATGGTCTCCATTTCCATCCAGGTTAATACAAGAGGTGCTAGTTCACCATTTTTTTTAATGGCTGAGTAGTACTCCATGGTATAGATATACCACATTTTATTAATCCACTCATGTATTGATGAGCACTTGGATTGTTTCCACATCTTTGCAATTGTGAATTGTGCTGCTATAAACATTCAGGTGCAGTTATCTATTTTATAGAATGTCTTTTATCCTTTGAGTAAATACCCAGTAATGGGATTCCTGGATCAAATGGTGGTTCTACTTTTAGTTCTTTGAGGTATCTCCATATTACTTTCCATAGAGGTTGTGCTAGTTTACAGTCCCACCAGCAGTGTATGAGTGTTTGTATCTCTCTGCATCCACACCAGCATTTGTTGTTTGGGGACTTTTTGATAAAAGCCATTCTCACCGGAGTTAAGTGATATCTCATTATGGTTTTGATTTGCATTTCCCTGATAATTAGAGGTGTTGAGAATTTTTTCATATGTTTGTTGGCCCTTAGTCTATCTTCTTTTGAAAAATTTCTGTTCATGTCCTTTGCCCGTTTTTTAATGGGGTGGTTTGATTTTTTCTTGCTGATTTGCTTGAGTTCTTTATAGTTCTTTATCAGCCCTTTATCAGATGTATGGCATGCAAATATTTTCTCCCATTCTGTAGGTTGCCTATTCACTCTAATGATTATTTCCTTGGCTGTGCAGAAGCTTTTTAATTTGATCAGGTCCCATTTATTTGTTTTTGTTGTTGCCGTGATTGCTTTTGGGGTCTTCTTTATAAATTCTTTGCCTAGGCTGATGTCTATAAGAGTTTTTCCAACATTTTCTTCTTGAATTTTTGTGGTTTCATGCCTTAGGCTTAAGTCTGTTACCCATTGTGAGTTGATTTTTGTGAGTGGTGAGAGGTACGGATCCTGTTTCAGTCTTCTGCATGTGGCTTTCCAATTTTCCCAGCACCATTTATTGAATAGAGATTCTTTTCCTCAGTGTATGTTTTTGTCTGCTTTGTCAATGGCTATATGAGGATGGTTTTATATCTGGGTTCTCTATTCTGATCCATTGGTCTACATCTCTGCTCTTATGCCAGTACCATGCTGTTTTGGTTACTGTAGCCTTATAGTATAGCTTGAAGTACGGTAAATTGATGCCTCCCAATTTGTTCTTTTTGCTTAAGGTTGGTTTTGGCTATACAGGGTCTTCTCTGGTTCCATATGAAGTATAGAATTATTTTTTCTAGATCTGTGAAAAATGATGCTGGTATTTTAATAGGGACTGCATTGAATCTGTAGATCAATTTGGGTATTATATACATTTTGACAATGTTGATCAGCAAAATCAACATTGTCAAAATGTCTATACTACCTCTGACTTCTTACATGTCACTGCAGCCGGCTACATTGTGACATCTTTGCAGTAGATCCATGGCCTTCTTAGACACTTGCATCCCTGTATGGACACTTAAGGATATTTTGGGGTGCTTTCCCTACCATTGGGGTTAGAGAGATCTGAAAGTTGCTGTTATTAGCCCTTCCACATCACCTGGGTATTTTCCTCAGCTGATGTAATACTACCATCCTTGACCATCACTGGATGCAGGGACTCTCTAAGAGGTTGTTGGTGGGTGCAGGGCACAGTGCCCTCTCTGACACACCCTCAGCACTAACTTTCGGTCTTGTCGTCTGCAGCTGGTTAAACTCTTATCTCCATTTGGGCAAACTGTGCATATCAGTGTGCATTTTTCTTCACTTGATGGTTAATAGCTTAAACTCTCTTCTCCTAGTCCTGTAGCTTTTGTAGATTTCTAAGACATGTTTTCTCTTTTTCAAAAAAAGAAAAAATAAAAAACCTGGTTTTAAAGAAAACTTATATTTTTAACATTATTACATCTGCTATAGATTTAGAAAAATTTATTCAGAAATTCAACTGACCTCTTTTATCCACACCACAATGCTTTCTTCCAGAGGACAGTGCAGATAGAAAGAAGCATTGCTTGTATGGTTGATGAGTAAGAATGGATAAGAGGAAGTATTAATAGTACCGAGAGGAGAGATAATTACAACCTCTTAAGACCTCAAAGTGATCCCATAAGATTAGCTAAATTGGTGTGAGGGTGAAGTTTAGAACAATGCATATGGTCTTGAATTTTTCATGTACAAGGAAGTTTTATCCTTTTCTTTTTAAAAAAATTGTAGGGCCGATGGTGTAATGAGAACAATGGCTCCGGAGAAGCTACTAAAGAGTATGCCAATACTGCAGGGACAAATTGATGCACTGCTTGAATTTGATGTATGTATCTCACCACAAAATGTTACACAGTTAATATTGTCTCTCATTTGAAGGTGCGCTACAGGTAAATCTAAAGGTTTCCTCAGGAAGCAGATTTAGATCTCCCTCATTTGGATGAATACTTAGTTCAGGTTGTTAAGCACAGAAGAGATAATTTAGGTTCCCCAGATTTTCCAGTTTACCAGGTGTTTACTTAAGTCATGGAAAAAATAATATTCTTGGAACCTCATGTTCTGAGCAGTATGGTGGCCTCCTGTTGTACTTGACAGGATGAAGTGTCTGCAGGATGTAACTTCAGACAGCTAAATAAACGACCTGCTGTTAGAAACCATTTTATGTAGACTCCTTAAATGACACTATCCACCAATGAATTATTTTTGTTTTATCATAGATAACATTGGTCCTTCCTGGCAATATCAGCATGATTTGTCTCTTAAAACCATACCTGTATCTTGACTGTGGTGGTGGATATATAACATACACATGTGTTAAAATTGTATAGAACTAAATACATACACACAAATGAGTACAAGTAAACTTTGGGAAATCTGAGTAAGATCGGTGGATTGTGTCATTGTCAATATCCTGGTTGTGGTATTGTACTGTCGTTTTGTAAGGCACTACCATTGGGAGAAACTGGGTAAATGGTGCATGGGATCTCACTGTGTTACTTCTTACAACTGCATATAAATTTACAGTTATCCCAAAATAAGTTTAATTTAAAAATCTGATTCACGAAAAGAAAATATTTTGACATGTTGGAAGATTGTTAACTCACATTGTTAGCTTTCCTCTATTTTGGTGGCTGCCTAAAACAAAGATTTTCCTCACATATTAGTAACTTAAAGTCTCTGTTAAGATGATATAGTTTAGTCTATAACTGAATCCAAGTCACGACCCCTAACTCCTATGAAATTTCGGTAAAAGTAGAAAACTATCTAATTATTTTTTGACAGATTTTACAATAAAGACTTAACTAAATATCTATGGAATTGCTTCTCTTAATTTTTTTTTCTTTTTACTTATTTTTCTTTGCTTTTCCTGCCCTTAGTAAGGGTTCTTTATTAAAGGAGAAAAGTCATAAAGGGAGAAAGAGCCTGAGGAATTGTGAATAAGAATTGAGGTGTGGGGAGAAATTATGCTCCTTTGTGTTGGTGATTAGAGTATTTAACAGATGGGTGAATGGCTAAGAGTCTCAAGGATTATTTTAGGGTAGCTTGCTGAAGTATTCCCAATACTGTTCTTTATTGCAGGCCCTGGATCCTGAATTCTTTCACAAAGACCATTAGATAGGTGAATTGGAAGAAAGTAATATAGTAAAAGCAACAAAAAGACCAGGTGTTCAAAAGTTGAATTTGATTGATCTATGGATCATTGGTCAAACAGAATATATATATGTCTCTTAATTGATAGTACTAACTTCATTGACCTTAAATTGAAGCAAAAATATATGCAGCCCATCTTTTGATATTGGTAGAGTTGCTCAGTGGAGTTACCCAACATTTGTATTAATAGAATATGAGTGAATTTCTTCGTAATTATTTGAGACATTTTAATGTGATCGGAGAAAAAAATCTGACTTGGTGATATACAGCTAACATTAAGTTTTCATCTTTTTCTAGGTGCATCCAAATGAACTAACAAATGGTGTCATAAATGCTGCATTTATGCTTCTTTTCAAAGATCTTATCAAACTTTTTGCTTGCTACAATGATGGAGTTATTAACTTACTCGGTAGGTATAACTACTGAAACACATCTGGGCTGATGGGATACATGGTAAGACGGCGAATTTGGTGGGGTGAGTCTGTTGTCTCGCCTCTTGTGCAGTAAAGTAAGTGCCTTGGCAGAGGCAGTATTGTGCAGAATACCGTGATGGCAAGTACATCCACAGATGGGGGCACTGGCAGAGCAATATGAGCAGACAGAGTGAATTCGTATCTAGGCTAACTGTCTCTTACAGTGTGGACACATTGCTGTTGTCCTCCCTAATAAAAGGAATTAATCCCTCAACATGTTACTGGGTGGATGGCTGATCTCCCTGGACTATGCTGTTATGGTGGAAGCTCAGCATTGATCCCAGGTGTTGGCCAACTGAGGGCTCAGCAGGGATGATAGGTATATAAGCCTTGGTGGTGGGAAGCCTGTGCTGTTCAGCCTATTCATAACCTCCATTTCTGATGTCATGGCCACTTTCTGTAGAGTTCTCTTGTCCCCCTGATTTTTGAGAGCTGTTTTGTGGTATATGCCGTTTAGTTTGTATTCACATGCGATGAAGATAGTCTCATGCTCTTTATCTATTCTGAGAGGTCCATCCACTACCTTTTCCCCAGACCCTCTTGTCACCAATTTTCCAACTTTATTTTTTTCCAGTTTCTTATCATTCAGGCCAATGGTTAGTTGTTACCCAAAATTGGATGTAGTTCCATGTGTTTTGCCATCTTTCCTTTGACAAAAAGTGGAACATCAGATAGATATACTGCTGGAAGTTTGGCTTACTGTGAAGATTTCTTTCTGCTGTCAAGGTCACCCCTGTATGGAGAGATGATTCAGCAGATCACTTCCAGCTGGTGTCAGCATGAGGAACCATCTATAAACCAAAGTTGAATTTTTTTCTTCCTCAGTCAGCTGGCCATAAGAAACTCTCTGGAGACCATAGGTGTGATTTGAGGGAGAACTGGGAGAAATGACAGTACAGAAGAGTGGGTGTACTGGGAATATGAACCATCTGTTCAGACAGCCTACCTGATTATTCACAACCTGCTCGCAGCTGATCTCTTATATACCACTTCTATTTGATGATGGAGTGTTCTCACATTTGTCCTACTTTATGGTTTAGTACATTAGATAGCACCCACTTTAGGCCTGATGATCACTTGATGTTCTATGGTCAAGATCCAAGTCTCTAGAAGTAAGCCAAGAGCAATTTTTCCAAAGGAGATTAGTTACTGTCTGAAAAAGACATGGCTCTGCTCCAAAGCAGTGGAGGCCAGTACTAGAGTGTACCAGAGGCATTCCACAGCATTTGAATCTGCTGTATACTTTTCAAATACCTTTAGATCTGCTGAAACAAAGGCCCATGTGGCTTCAGTTTGGAACAGTTGCAGAATCTCCCCTGATCTGGATCCCACTCATATCTGATACCTCAACAGATACTCTGTTTAAAGCAGCGCACATGTGCATGTCCTGTATGTTGCCTCCAACGCCAAAGGAGCTCAGCAAACTTTTGCCTCCATTTTAGGTACAGAGAGTGCAGCACAGTTCAAAATTTGTCTTTCACATGGAGGATATTTCTCTGAAATGTCCAGACTTTTGGACCCTCAGAAATTTCATTGAGGTAGAAGGTCTCTGAATTTTCATGCATTCTGTCTCCCATCCTTTGACATGCATGTGACTTATCAAGGCACCTAGCATACCTAAAATTTTTGCCCAATAGTTACAATCAGCATGATGTCACCAAAGTGATATCTTATGGAATTATGACAGCCAGAGAGGTTGATATCCTGGAAATAAAACAGCGAGAGTGTACTGGCATCCTAGCCATGGGACAGCAAACTACTTCCGATGTTCTCTGCCTATTAGGATAAAGATAAAAGCATTTTCTGTTTCAATAGCTGTCTATCAGGTATCAGGAGATATGATGAATTTCCTCTGGTTAAAGAGGATACATCTGGATCTCTGAAAGTAGGATTCATAACCTAATTAACCTACTGTTAACATCTAAAATCCATTTATCTTTTGGACGAACCAAATATGCAGGTTAATTGAGGATGCAATGGAATCGCTACCTCTGCATCTTTGCAGAAATCAGGAAACCAGTGTGGGGATTCTGCTTATTAATATTTCAAAATATGTCTGTTCAAACTATGTATTCAGAAAGCTGAGGAAATAACCACAAATAGTTTTGAGCATCCATTGGGTCTAATTTTTTTTTATAACTTAATTCTCATAAAGCCTTCACTCATTCTAGAACATATAGTGACATTTTGGGGGGCCAGGGAGTAATATCAGACTAGAATCAGTCTCTCTGAAAAGTGTGGGTGTATAAAGCTGACTTCGAGTTTCCAGTTCCACATGTAAGGATCTTGGAAGTCACCACTCTGTCCCAACAGTAAGTAAAAAGCTAAACAGATTGAAAAATCAACAACTCTTCTTGGATCCACCAGAGAGCTGAGGACACAGAGCAAACGTCTGCCCTCAAGATTGGAGAAACAGACAGGTGAACACAGGGAGTCATGGCTTACTGGAACAGACACTCATGAATGGAAACTGCCATGGGAACCAGTGCTGAGGTGGGAAAACCTGAACTGTAACTGATGAATTGCTCAAGGCACAATGTGGACAAGTCTGAGAGTTAAAAACTCTAAGGGGAGCCGGTCAATCAGAGTACACATACTTTTGTTTTACCTCCAGGAGCTCAACCAGGTTCCCATAGTAAATATTGAAGACAAATCCCCTTGTGCTTCTGGCAGGGGAAGGGGGAAAGGATCTATTCTGAAATATGCCAGAGCACTCAAGAGAAACTGTTTAATCAGAGCCTAACCTGCTGGAGTTTTATCAGAGACCAACTGACCTGGGGGAAGAGAAATACCTGACTCCAGCCAGCTCTTAGCCTTCCCAAGTGGAAAGGAAAATACCCAACTACAGTCCAGTTTATCCCTCTTGTCCCACCTAAGGTGGGAGAAAAAAATGAGAAGCATTTGTGAAGTTCATAGTCCAGAAGCACAGACTCACTAAAAGAGATCTAATCATAGGACTGTAGAACACTTCCCCTCCCCACACACCTTAACACCACATTACTAAAGATCTATTTACAACAGTTCCTTTTACCTGCTACCTCATGTCCAGCTATCAAGAAAAAATGACAAGTCACACTAAAAGACAAAAAAACGGTTTGAAGAGACAGAGCAAGCATCAGAAGCAGACATGGCAGAGATGCTGGAATTATTAGACTAGGAATTTGAAGCAATTATGATTAATATGCTAAGAGTTCTAGAGGATAAAGTAGAGAACAGATGGGCAATGTAAGCAGAGAGATGGGTCCCTAAAGAACTAAAAAAAGTACTAGAGATCAAAAACACTGTAACAAAAATGAAGAATGCCTTTGATGGGCTTATTAATAAAATGGACACAGATGAGGAAATATCAGTCTAAACTTGTGGATACATTATATCAACAGAAATCTCTAAAACTAAAAAGCACAGAGAACAAAGACTAAAAACAAACCAAAATCGGAAAAAAAAAAAAAGGAACAGTATTCAAGGACTATGTAATGGGAATACCAGAAGAAAAAGAAGAGAGAAAGGAACAGAAGAAATATTTGAAATAGTAATGACTGAGAATTTCTCCAAGTTAATGTCAGACACTAAACCATAGATCCAGAAAGCTCAGAGAACACTGAGTAGGATAGATGCCCAAAAACTACCACAAAGCATATCATTTTCAAACTACAGAAAAAAATCATGAAATAACCCAGACAGAAAAAACATCTTGTCTATAGAGATGCAAAAATAGGAATTATATGCAACTTCTCCTCAGAAGTCATGAAAAAAAGAAGAGAGTGAAGTGAAATATTTAGTGTTGAGACAAAAAAAATACCCACCAACCTAGAATTCTTTACCCTGTGAAATTATCTTTCAAAAGTGAAGGAGAAATAAAAACTTTCTCAGACAAAAATAAATAAATAAATAAGGAATTTGTTGCCAGTAGACCTGCCTTACAAAAAAATGTTAAGAAGTTCTTTAGAGAGAAAGAAAATTATGTACGTCAGAAACTTGGATCTATATAAAGAAAGAGCATCAAAGAAGGAATGAGTGAA
>NW_012136858.1:1484725-1538065 GCF_000956105.1 Propithecus coquereli | reverse complement strand
ATTCAAGAGAGTAAGAATTCAAGCATAAAGAGTATCTTTTCCTTTGGGAACCCTAAAATTCCCAGAACAGGACTGGACTCACACCAAACACTCAAATACTTGGGTGACTGGACTCCGTACAACCCAAGGGTGAATCTGTATCTGACTTGTTCGCAGTGGAATCTCCACTGTTTACCAAAGCATCAGACACATAATTAACATTGAGGAGGAAGGAAGCCAAAAGATCAAAGATAGTTAGCTTCAGTTCTGAGTGACAAACATTCTCTTAGGTAGTATGTTTTGAAAGGGTCAGGCACTGAACAAAACATCTGCATTTTAACAACTGTCTTAATAATAGCATATGTTATTAAACACCAAAGAACTTTTGAAACTACTCACATTAAAAAAAATTTAGAAAATTGCATTCAAATTATAGGTAATTTACATATGAAATCATTTGCAGTTAACATGTTGCTTAATAGGCATACATTTGTTTGTGTAAATTTTGGTATTTTCTTTGCCCATGATTCAACTAACTCACATTTTTGAGAAGGTTGCTGTAAAACTACATTTTAAATCTCAATAGTTTTTTCTTTTTTGGGGATGGTGATGCTGCTGCTGCCTGGGTGTAAGGAAAGGAGGTAAAACCAGCCTAAGGGGTTTCTTTATTATTATCACTGCAATAGTTCAAAATAATAATAAAAACAATGTATTCATTTTGTTTATGTACATATAATATATATACGCCTATATATGATCATGTGTGCTTATACGTAAGTGAAATGAATGACAGCCATAATACAAATGAGAGTAGAGAGGAATTAGGAATCTTCTTATTATAAAATTCTCACACTACCCTGAAGTATTATGGTATTATTTGAAAGTAAATATATATTGCAAACTCTAGGGCAACCACTAAGAAAAGTTAAAAAAATAAAAGATATAACTGCTATGCTAAGAAAGGAGAGAAAATAGAATCATATAAAATGCTCGATTAAAAACACAAAAATCAGAAAAAGTGGAAGATAAAAATAAAAACAAAAAACAAGGGCAATAAATAGAAAACAGTAACAAATATAGATACTGATCCAACAATATCAAAAATCACTTTAAACTTCAATGGTCTAAATATACCCATTAAAAGACAAAGATTTCCAGGATGCATCCAAAAAAAAACCCAAGACCTAGCTATATGTTAACTACAGAAAATCCACTTTAAATATAGAGACACTCATAAATTAAGAGTAAAGGATTGGAGAAAAATACACAGTGGTAACACTAATCAAAAGAAAGCAAGAGTAGCTGTATTAACTTCAGACAGGGCAGACTTCACCACAAGGAAACTTATCAGGAATGAAGAAGGGCATTACATAATGATAAAGGGCTCAATTCTCCAAGAGGACACAATAATCCTTAATATTATGTATGCACCTAAGAGCAGAGCATCAAAATCTGTGAGACAAAAACAGCTAGAACTACAAGGAGAAACAGATGAATCCACTGGCATAGTTGGAGACTTCAGTACCTCTCTATCAGAAATAGATCCAGCAGGCAGAAAATCAGTAAGGATAAAGTTGAGCTCAGCAATACTGTCAGTCAACTGGACAGCTGTGGACTACTTCATCCAACAACAGCATAATGCACATTCTTCTCAAGCTTGCATGAAACATTCGCCAAGACGGACCACAATCTGGGCCATAAAACACATTATCTTAACAAATTTAAAAGAATAGGAATCAGGCCAGGCACAGTGACTCATGCCTGTAATCCCAGCACTTTGAAAGGCCAAAACAGAAGGATCACTTGAGGCCAGGACTTTAAAACCAGCCTGGGCAACATAGCTAGCCTTTGTCTTTCCAAAAATTTAAGAAATTAGCTGGGTGTGGTGGCACACACCTGTAGTCCTAGCTACTTGAGAGGCAGCAGGAGGATCGCTTGAGCCCAGGAGTTGAAGATTGCAGTGATCTATGATGGTGCCACTGCGCTCCAGCCTGGGTGACAGAATGAGAGTCTGTCTCTTTAAAAAAAAAAAAAAAATAGAAACAATACAATGTCTGCTCTCAGACACAATGGAATTAAACTAAAAATCAGTAGCAGAAAAATAACTGGAAAATCCTGAAACAAGTGGAGATTAAACCACACACTTCTAAATAACACATGGGTCAAAGAAGAAATCTCAAGAGAAGTTTTAAAATACTTTTTACTAAATGACAACAATAATACAACTTATCAAAATTTGTTGGATGCAATGCAAACAGTGCTTAGAGGGAAATTTATAGCATTGAATGCATATACTAGAAAAGAAAAAAAGATGTAAAATCAATCATCTAAGCTTCCACCTTGGGAAACTATGAAAAGAGTAAGTTATCCAAAGTACGCAGAAGAAAAAAATAGTAAGAATTAGAGCAGAAATCAATGGAATTGAAAACAGGAAATCAGTAGAGAAAATTAATAAAACCAAAAATTGGTTCTTTTAAAAGATCAATAAAAATCAGTAAATCTCTAGGCAGGCTAAGAGAAAGAAAAAAGAGGACTCAAATTACTGATATCAGAAATTAAAGATGTGACATCACTACAGATTTCGTGGACATTAAAAGGATAATAAGAGAATATTATGAACAACTCTATGCCCACAAATTTGGTAACCTAGATGAAATGGAACAATTCCTGAAAAGACACAATCTGCAAAAACTCACACAAGAAGAAATAGACAACCTGAACAGGCTCTATATTTATTCAGGAAATTCAATCAATAATTAATAACTTTGAAAACAGAAAACACCAGGCCCAGATGGGTTCACTGGCAAATCCTATCAAATATTTAAGTGAGAAATTATACTAATTCTCTACAATCTCTTCCAGAATACAGAAGTAGAAGGAATGCTTCATAACTCATTCTACAAGGTCAGCATAATGTTAACACCAAAACCAGACAAAGATATTACAAGAAAAGGAAACTACAGACCAATATTTCTCATGAGCATAGATGAAAAATCCTCAACAAAATATTAGCAAATTAAATGCAACAATGTATAAAAAGAATTATATACCATGACCAAGTGGGCTTTACCCAGGTGTGCAAAGCTGGTCCAACACCTAAAAATCAATTAATGTAATCTACATCAATAAGCTAAAAGAGAAAAATCACATGATCATATCAATAGATGGCAAAAAAAATCATATGACAAAATCCAACACTTTCTTAGATAAAAATTCTCAGTAAACTAGGAATAGAGGGGAACTTCCTCAGCTTGATAGGTTATAGCTAACATCATACTTAATGGTAAAAAGCTAGGACCTTTCCCACTGAGATCAGGAACAAGGCAAAGTGTCCCTTCTCACTACTGCTCTTCAACATCATGCTGGAAGTCCTAGCTAATGCAATAAACAAGAAAAGGAAATAAAAGGTATACAGATTGGAAATGAAGAAATAAAACTATCTTTGTTCACAGATAACATGATTGTTTATGTGGAAAATTCAAAAGAATTGACAAAAAAAAAAAAACAATGCTGGAACTAATAAGTGACTCTAACAAGGTTGCAGGATAAAAGGTTAATATACAAAAGTCAATTGCTTTCTGATATACCAGCAATGAACAAGTGGAATTTGAAATTAAAAACACAATGCTATTTACATCAGTACCCCTAAAAATGAAATACTTAGGTATAAACCTAACAAAATTTCTATAAGATCTATTTGAAGAAACTCGTATGAAAGAACTGAAAGAACTGAATAAATGGAGAGATAGTCCATGTTCATGGACAGGTAAATTCAATATTGTCAATATGTCAATTCTTCCTAAATTGATTTGTAGATTCAATGCAGTACCATACAAAATTCCAGCAAGTTATTTTGTGGATATTGACAAACTAATTTTAAAGTTTATGTAGGGAGGTAAAAGACCCAGAATAGCTAACACAGTATTGATGGAGAAGAGCAAAGTTGAAGGATTGATACTACTAAACTTCAAAACCTTCTATAATGCTACAGTAATCAAGACAATGTGATATTGACAAAAGAATAGACAAATAGATCAATGGAACAGAACAGAGAGCCCAGAAGTAGACCCACATTAATATAAACTGATCTACAACAAAGGAGCAAAGATAGTCTTTTCAACAAATGATGCTGAGACAACTGGACATCCGTGTGTAAAAAATGAAACTAGACACAGACCTTACACCATTCACAAAAATTAACTCAAAGCAGATCATAGACCTAAATGCAAAGTGCAAAACTATAAAAATCCTGGAAGATAACATAGGAGAAAACCTAGATGACCTTGGGTATGGTGATGACTTTTTAGATATAATACCAAAGGTATGATCCCTGAAAGAAATAATTGATAAGCTAGACTACATTAAAAATTAAAACTTCTGCTCTGAAAGACAATGTCAAGAGAGAAGACATGCCACGGACTTCAAGAAAATATTTGCAGAAGACACATCTGATAAAGAACTGTCATACTCTTAAAGAACTCTTAAAATTCAACAACAAAAAAACAAACAACCCAATTAAAGATGGGCCAAAGACTTCACCAACAAATATATACAGGTGTCAAATAAACGTGAAAAAATGCTCTATATCATATGTCATCAAGGGAAGTATAAATTAAACATCAATGATATACCACTAGACACCTATTAGAAAGACCAACATTTAGAATACTGACACCACCACCAGATGCTGGCCAGGATATGAAGCAATGGGAACTGTCAGTCATTGCTCATGGGAATGCAAAATGGTACAACCACTTTGGAATACCATTTGGAAGTTTCTTACAAAACTAAATATACTCTTAGTATACAAGAGTTAGTTGTATACAACAGCAGTTGTGCTCCTTGGTATTTACCCACAGGGATTGAAAACTTATGTATGTACAAAAACCTGCACATAGATTTATAGCGTCTTTATTCATAATTTCCAAAACTTGGAAGCAAGATGTCCTTCAGTAGGTGAATGAATAAACTGTAGTATAATATAAGGACAGTGGATATTATTCAGTGCTAAAAAGACATGAACTATCAAGCCATGAAAAAGCGTGGGGAACATGCATATTACTAAGTGAAGTAAGCCATTCTGAAAAGTCTACATACTGTATGATTCCAACTATATGACATTCTGGAAAAGGCAAAACTATAGAGACAGTAAAAAGCAGTGGTTAGTTGACAGGGAGGAATGAACAGGCAGAGCACAGATGATTTTCAGGGCAGTGAAAATACCCTGTATGATACCATAATGTTGGATTCGTGTCATCATCACTTGTCCAAAGCCATGGAATGTACGACACCAAGAGTGAACAGTAGCATAAACTACAAACTTTGGGTGATAATGATGTGTCAGCGTGGGTTCATCAATTTTAACTAATGTAGCACTCTTGGGGGATGTTGATAATGGGGGAGGCTATGCGTGTTTTGGGGTAGGGGAAATATGGAAAGTCTCTGTACCTTTCATTTAATTTTGCTGTGAACCTAAAACTGCTCTGAAAAAATAGTCTTTTTAAAAAAATCTGGATATGTCCCTTTCCCCTATGGAAAAGTACTTTCTATAGTGTTCAAAGACTTTCCACAAGAATATCTGGAGGGTTCATTAAAGCTCAGGTTGCTGGACCCCAACCGAGAGTTTCTAATTCAGTGGGTATGAGGTTGGGCCTGAGAATCTGTATTCCTAATAAGATCCTAAGTGATGCTGTTCCTAGTGGTTTGGGGACTTCGGTTTGAGAATCACTGTGTTAGAGCCACTCCCAGATGCTCAGGCTAGCATTTTGAATTCACAGTTTTTGGCATGTTCATTCAATTCGATAAATTATCAGTTACATGACAAACCTAATGTAATATTTTTTCTTTCCTGGCCAGCAGCTTTAGGATCCATTCCAATTCTCCAGATTTTTGTCAATTAGGGCTGCTAGATCCCGGGGGGAAATACAGGATAGCCAGCTAAATTTATATTTCAGATCAACATGAATAACTTTTTTTTAGTACTAATAGGTCCCATGCAATGTTTGGGACATACTTATACTAAAAATTGTTTGTTGTTTATCTACAATTTAACTTAGTGTCCTATATTTTATCTGACAACTCTCCTGCCAACATAAATTTGCAACATCTTGCACTTCTTTAGGTAAAGAAAGTGGGTCAGAGCTGCTGGGTCAGACTTTGTACTTGTCTCCCCAGGTGTGCTAGACTTGCTGGATTCTAAATCTCATTCTAGAATTGAAGCAGTTGGCAGGGAAGGAGGGAGTAGGGAGCTAAAGCATGAGGAGAATTTTCATTCTCTTGTGAAACCTGGCTTGACACAAGACCTCCAGGCAAGACAGGACCAGCTTCTTCAGATAGGAGGAAAAGCTTCTTCCAGCCAGGGAAGCTCATTTTTGTTTGAATTTACCCACGTGTTCTCCTTTCCAGTTTTCTTTCTGAATAAATGCCCTAACTCTCACAAAGGAGACCATGATGAGGCTGTAAATATAACTTACCCACATATGCTAAATTCAGCAACTCACAAGATTAGACACTTATCTGACTTTCAGCTATGACCACCCTGTGGCTGCAAGAAATAAGATTATTTTAGGGCAATGTTGGACCACCACAGTCAGACTATGCCAGAACCAATAATTCAAAACCCTGTGTTGTCATTTTCCTTTTAAAACTCTCTAGGGGAGTCAGGAACAGCCATCCACCCCGCAGTTCTAGTTGCCTGTCCCCATCATGGTGGTGTATGCCAGCAGCTACTTGGTCTTATAAGCTTCATTTCAGGTGCTCATTTCAGAAAACCATTGGTGATAAGTAATTATTTTGCTCCTACACAGACAGACTACAAAAATCCAATTTTCCAATAGTTGCAGTTGGTCATCACAGTAACCACTCTACATATTCTAAATAGAAAGAAATTTAACACAGAGCATTAGGTGCTTGTATAAATATTGGAAGCCTGCAGGAACTGGTTTTAGGCTCGGCCTCCTGAAATGGTTCCCAGAATAGTAAGTACTCATACTGTAGAGAAGCTACTACTTCTGAATCTACCAGTTTAAGGTACACTAAAAACAAGAAGCTGCTGCTACCACCAGAGCAGCCCTGCAACCCTAGGAAGCTAGAGAACAGACACCCGAAGCTATTATAAAATCCAGGAATTAAGGAGTCAGATCAAGTGTCTGTGACCTCAACTATTACTCCTCAAAACCCAGGAAGTCAGAGAGTGGACAATAGAATGCTGCTGAAGGATAATCTCCTATTTCTATGATCTCATCTGTCAAAAGCAATAGCTGAAAAGATACAAGAAGATGGCTCCTGCCTCAGTTTGACCTTCCAGATCTCCCACACGTCTGTATAATTTGTAGAACTAAATTCATGTCCAGAACCCTGGCTTCACATGAATCTAGAAGAGAATAGAATGGAGGTTGGGTGAGCTAATCATCATCAAACACAAGTGTTTTTGGAGATTTTGCCTTTAGTGAGGAAAGGTTCTTGCTCTTACATACAAAGTTCAAAACCAAATATATCTGTATTTCAGGTTGGAGATTTTATTGGTAAGCCGGATAGGATAGACTTTCCTGTTCTCCTTGGTTGGCTGACCTTACTCTTCCTTTCTGTCATAAATATAACCTTTCACTAAAGTTCATTTCTAGCCATCTTCTTGTCTAGTTGTTATGTATATTCTTCATTGGAAAACCTGTCATCTCCATTATGATGAGTCCCAAATGGGACTCAGTCCTTACCTCTCCTCTGAGCTTCAGTATTGCATGTCTTAGTTTTTGTAGCCACTGAAATTTAGATACCACATTCTTACCTAAAACTCAGAATTTCTAAAACTGAACTTTTAAACGTACCCTTCCTAATCTCTTTATTTTTGTTTATATATAATTAGTCTTTTAAACCTAAAACCTCACTTCATTTTCAGTTGTTCATCTTCCTTAAACCCACAGCCAGTCAGAAATGAAGTTCTGTTGACTCATTCTCATATTCTTTCAACAGTGTCCCTTGTTTCATTCCCACTTCTGCCTCAAGAATGTCAGATTTAGTGTCTTTACAGTTCATTTAGTAATTAGACATGTTCAGCCTTGTGATCCTTCTCTCTTGTCTTGAACAGCTACTGAAATGCTGCTCTGCTTTACTTATGTTGACTTCACAGATAGATTGTATTAAGAATGTGTTTTCTCTTCATATTAAAATAATCATTCAAGACATAATCTTTTCATTAAATTTTAAAATGATAGTCTAACTTAGAAGTAGAAAAGGAGAATTGTACCTTTTTATATTAAGGGCCTCACTTTCTAAAGCAATGGAAGTGTATATTTTTGCCTTAAAACATTCTAGTCTTAAGCGGCCTTTATTCAGCATTGTTGTGAAAACTGCTCTCGTTAACATGACAATCTAGAAGATAGACATGCAAGACAGTATCCTAATTGTCTTAAGGCAGGTATGTGTTTTGTTTGTTTACTAGAAAGTGCTAGGAATTAACCTTAAAAATATGTTGTGGGTTAATTTTAATTAAGGACTTCATAACCAATACTTTACATCTAATGTTGGAATCCATATTGGTGCTACAAATCTTCACAAATGTTTTATTGCTGTAAGAAAACTCTGACTTGTAAGTAAGCTGTTTTCCTTACTAATGGTCATTAATAATAGTCCATGTAGTTTCCATGTAGAAACTCTCAGTTTGTCTCTCAGAGACGAGATTCCTTTTCATTTGGTTTCTTTCCTAGGACAATTATCCTTTGAACGTTAACACTAATATCTCAAAGGTAACTTACCACAGTTTTACAAAGACTGATATTGCAAACATCAAATTTGATCATTTCAAATACTGAAAATCAACATATGTTATCCTTAATATGAAAGAGAGGTAGAGCCTCGTTTTGGAGCAACCAATCCCTCGGTAAAAGTGTTAATTTCCCTAACCCTGGGCAGGTCTCTAAGGGGAAAGGGAACCTCATAGCTGTGCCTGTATCAGTAAAATCGTACATGTTGCCTTTCTGTCATTACCACTATTATAGAAACAATTATGAGATTATAACCTAAAGCCACAATTATTGAATGTTTTCTATTGCTGACTCCTAAATTATTATGAAAGATACAAACCATTTTAAAAGCATCCAGCAGAGACAGAGAAAAGTTGCTTAAACTTTTGGAGTACTGGTTCTAAATGGAAATTGAGATTATTTAGTTTGATTTCTCTTTTGTGTTCTGCTGAACATAATGGTGCAAAAATATAAACTTAGATTATACTAAAGAGAAGTAATTTATATATTTGGAAGAAATTTATGTGAAGATTGTTTAGGAAGAGAGAAAGAAGCTCATGCCTGTAATCTCAGCACTTTGGGAGGCTGAGACAGGAGGATTGCTTGAGGCCAGGAGTTCGAGACCAGCATGGGCAACATAGCAAGACCCTGTCTCTATAAAAAATATAAAAATTAGCCAGGCATGGTGGTACATGCTTGTAGTCCTAGCTACTCAGGAGGCTGAGGCAGGAGGATCACTTGAGCCTAGGAGTTCGAGGCTATAGTGAGCTATGATCATGCCACTGCACTTCAGCCTGGGTGACAGAGGGACACCCTGTCTCAAAAATAAATAAATAGAGAAGTATGTTTTACTAGAATAAGTCCTTATTTTCAAATTTTTAAACTAAAAAGTATTTGCTCCTTTATAACACCATGAGTCTATGTATAGCATTAGAAAACAAGATAGAGTGGATCAAGAAAATATCCTCAGATTTGGTCATTTTTTTAAAAAGACTCTTTCTCTCAAATCTTAACAAGTAGAAAACAGTACGTGTTTGTTTTCTTGATCTTTTCACTTCCCTTAAATACCCTACAGGGGAGGTCCATGTTAAAAGTAAAATTACCCAAAGACTGTCAACAGAAGGTAATGAGTAGCTGCTCTTGATAATCAGTTCTTTGTGTAATTATATGTTATTAAACTTTCCTTGCGAAAATTAAAAATACTTTTGAGGTAGTAAAATTACATGCTGAATGAAATAACTCTCAAGTATGAGAAAATATAAAAATAGCATGTGTTTAACCATGTGCATATATAAAATAATGAACTTAAAAAGAAGATTCTGGTCCATCAGGTAGAATCCTGAGTTGCCTGGGAGCTGTTGTAGACATTGGCCTACTGTGTCTCCATCTGCAACGTCGGTTATCGGCTCACCGAGTCCATGAACGAATGACGAAAACACTGATAAAAAGTGCTAGTTTTCTTCAAGGCATGTATGGGAAAAACACTCTCATACTGGAATTATAATGGAGCCGCAGTACCTCAATGACTATGAATTCTAGTCTTGGGAGTGCAAAAGAGAACAGTGAAATGATCCTCTGTTTTTCTGTCCAGAAAGCAAAACGTTGAGAAAGAAGACATGATTACAGACTAGAAAGTCATGAAGGGTCTGGTAAACCAAATGTTTTTCACAAAACTCTACTATTTTATAACTAAAAGACTCACCCTAATGTTTGAAAAAAATAATTTATTACCAATAAAATCAAGTATCAATTTATACAGAACATAGAAGATTTAAAGAATTCTTTAACTCGGGAGGGTTTACAGATTTTTACTTTATAGCTGTGGTCCCCAACCCCGGGACCACAGACTGGTACTGGTCCATGGCCTGTTATGAACCCGGCCGCACAGAAGGAGGTGAGTGACAGGTGAGCACGCGAAGCTTCATCTGTATTTACGCGCCTCCCCCCACCCCTGCATGCATCACTGTATAAACTCCGCCTCCTGTCAGGTCAGCGCAGGCATTAGATTGTTACAGGAGCGCGAACCCTACTGTAAAGTACACATGGGAGGGATCTAGGTTGCTCCTTATGAGAATCTAATGCCTGATGATCTGAAGTGGAGCTGACTAGCGCTGGGGAGAGGCTGCAAATACAGATTATCATTAGCACAGAGGTTTGACTGCACAATAAATGTAATGTGCTTGAATCATCCTGAAACCGCCCCCGCAAAGGAAAAATTGTCTTCCATGAAGCCAGTCCCTGGTGCCAAAAAGGTTGGGGACCGTTGCTTTATAATATATCAATCATTTATAGTGAACTAATAAAATAAAGATGCTATGGAATGCAGTCATAACTTCAGAGATTATGAGAAAGAATTTGCTGTTATTTTCCAAGATAGAATATTGGGATATATGGATCATGAATTTAACCTGTTGTGACAGTTCATATATTCCTCTACTGTAATTCTATTTTCATTATTTCAGTTGTTTCCTGTGGGACACATGATTATCTTGTCTTTCTTAAACTATTCAGGCTCCCCTTGTTAAGGTATTTTATTTCCTCGTATAGGTTTTAGTGCCAAGTGTTTTGATTCAAACATTAATTTAAGCTTTAAGTAGTAAGCTTAACGTAAGCTTAGAAGAAAATAGAATATAATACTCTTTTCCAATTGCTTATCTCTTTATCTCTTGTAGAAAAGTTTTTTGAAATGAAGAAAGGACAGTGTAAAGATGCTCTAGAAATTTACAAACGATTTCTAACTAGAATGACACGGGTGTCTGAATTTCTCAAGGTTGCAGAGGTAAGTAATATTAAGTTGTGTTGGCAATATAATTTTTAAAACATTAACTCCTGTATCTGGAGTACATAATAGAAGGTAAAATATCGCGAGACATTCTGCCACAGAGTCAGTGTATTAGGGTTGGAAGTGACTCATCCCGCTTCCCACTCACTCCTGCATCCCAGTCAAATGAGCATTCTGCATTCACATCAAAGTGTCGTGGACAATAAGCTCATCTGCTGCTTTGCAGCGTGGTCCATTGCTCCATCCCAGCTAATGGCTGTCTTTTATTGTAAGAAAGTGCTTCCTTTTTATTGAACCCAAGATTTGCCTTTAGAAAAGCCCGTCCATTGTTCTTACTGTGTAAATAATAAATCATAAATTCTGACTTCTTTACCTCCTCAGTGATTTAAACACAATGAAAAATCAAAAGATATAATTCATTTTATTAATATAAAGTTTACAAATTATTTCTTAAGGATATTTCTTTATACCTAATCACAATAAATATGTAATCATATATTTGGTGTTCCTGGGGTTATCTCTAAGTTGATGTTTTCTCTTATGAAATCCAATTATTGATTTATATTGATACTGGAAATTATGACATAGTTATTACAGTCCTTTGGCAGGATGAAAAATGGATTTTTATCTTACATCTCTGCTAACTGTTTGCTAGAGACGGACCAAAGTGTTGTGTGAAAGAGGTTCTGAGGCTTGACAAAAAACATACAATGCTGTGGATGTGGGACATTCCTGCCATGTTTTTGCTTTTTTTTTTTTTTTTTTTTTTGAGACAGGGTCTCCCTGTGTTGCCCGGGCTAGACTGCAGTGGCATCATCATAGCTCTCTGTAACTCAAACTCCTGCCCCCAAGTGATCCTCCTGCCTCAGCCTCTTGAGTAGCTGGGACTACAAGTGCTCACTACTGCACCTGGCTAGTTTTTCTATTTTTTGTAGAGATGGGGTCTCACTCTTGCTCAGGCTGGTCTCAAATTCCTGGCTTCCAGCAATCCCCCCGCCTCAACCTCCCAGAGTGCTAGGAGGCGTGAGCCCACGCCTGGCCCCATGTTTTTGCTATTTTTGTCATTTTGAAAATATTATTGTAAGAATAAGCATTTTATACATGTGATTTCAAAAGTACTATACTCCATGCATTGTCTTTCGAATCCCTTTTGTTCACAGGAGTAATAATAGTGACATTCAAATTCTAAGACCAAAATAATATCACAAAATGCTGATTCTTGAGCTTTGACCCATATAGCATATAATAAGAATAAAAATCTTTTTTAAATATAATAAGAGAAACAAAAGATAAAGATTAGCTCCTATAAATTATACATTAAAGCATGTTCATGTGTATTTCCTCATGGGTTTATCGATGTTGACAGTCTATATAAGGAAGGATAGAATTGCTCGAAATTTTTTTTTTGCTGGTACCAAGGTTTTATTTTGACATGTAAAATTTTTACTTTTTGTCTGTTGACACCTCATGTTAGCACAGGCCCAATTCAGGCCATTGAGAAGGAAATATACAGAAATAAGATGTCATTTTGGGAGTCTGTCTTTAAATGACTGGATAATAAATATTTTTTTATTTGAAGATTGTGATTAAGACTTTTTCATAGAATGGATACTAATTTACAAAATTATTTTTAATAGAATAAACATTAAATCACAATGGGATAACCATAACCATTTGGATTTTCTTTCACATTTAAATTGCATTGTTCATAATCCAAACCCTGTTTGAATACTAGTGTTGAGTGGTTTGGTTATGATTGGCTAATACAGACATTTTTCGGAAAATGTACAAACCTCCTCTCTCTACCAAACAGCACTCATGTGGTCTGTATATGGACTCATACTCAATAACTACCCTATAGTTAGTACTGTTTGCCTGAAGAGTCTAAAGAAGACTTGTAGAATACATTTTAAAAACACAACTATATTTATTGGCTATTTGGCAAATATTAACAATGAGTTGTCCATTATTAAAGAAAAGGTAGAGTAGTTGAACAATTTCTATAGAAATATTCAAATTTCCTGAAGAAACTGCTTGAAGTACAGAAAACCTACCATGTCTTGGATTCTTATACTGAAGTCTCCTAAGACAGACAATTAGAACTTTGTAAAATCCTTATTTTACAAAAAGTATTTAATGAGAGGTATTCCTGTTAAACGCCCTTCTTTTTTATAGAACCAAGTTATTCTTAGTTTGCTGTTCTAAAATAAATATCAGACTCGTAGGCATGATGTCTTCCAGAATATTTGCAGACAGAAAGTGATGAGATTTTTGTAATACTCTTCACCTAATCCTCCAACTACGTTGTGGTTCAGAAGTTCAGAGCAGTAAAATAGAAATGTTGAGGAGGAATTCCTAAGTTATGTCTTTTAACAGAATTATCCATTTAATGGAAACATCACTGTTTCCTAAAATGATTTCAGTATTAAGGATTCATAATATTTTCATTTTAAAAATACATCTTTCATTCATATTCATATTTTTTAAATGGATCCTCTAAAGAGGTATTAAAATGTGGACGTAAACAGAATGAAGTTGTTTTAGTTTATAATCTCTATAATTTGTAATAATGTAAGTGAGTTTAGGGAAGCACCAATGGCTTACCTGTCTGTAGCCAGAGTTCAGTCATTAGACAGTAAAGTCTGGCATTCTGGATTCCAACATAAGCTGATCCAGAGGGATGAGGGCAAGTGCTCTACACCAGTGGTCTTAACAGCATTGACTTTGCCCCCACCTCTTCCTCAGGGGACAACATCTACAGACATTTTTGGTTGTCACATTGGGAGACGGTGGCTACTAGCATCCAGTAGATAGAGGCCAGGGTTGCTGCTAAACCTCTTATGATGCACGTGACAGCCCCCAACAAAGAATATCCTCCCAAAATGCCAATAGTGACAAGGCTGAGAAATCCTGCTCTAGCCATAGAAAAGGCAAAGGAAAGAAGGTAGTTCAGCATTTGACATATAAATGAATTTTCCGATCTCAAGTTTGCCTTACTGTCTTGGTAGGAGCCCAGCACTTTTGCTTCATGTGTTTGCGTCTACGCTTCCATCAATATAATCAAAGTACTTCATTTCTCAAGGAGAGAAACTTTGGTTTAACCCACTTTGTTTCTTTTAACCTCAATTTCATTATTTATATAAAGTGATAGAATTGAACTTATAACTTGTATTTTTCCCCATCTTTTTACTTTGAATAATTTTCAAACCTACAAAATAATTGATATAGTATAATGAACACATATGCTCTTTCATTGATTCACATTTATTAATATTTTTCCATATTTGCTTTTACTCCCTTTCTCTCTCTCCCTCATCCTCACGCTACCAAAATTACCAACTTGAATATGCTTTTACCCAGTAATTCCACTTCTACAAATGTGTACTATAGATGCAAAATGGTATGCGCAGCATTGCTTACAATGGCAAGAGATTGGAAGCAACTTTAATGTCCATTAATAGATAACTTATTAAATAAACCATAGGACAAGGAAGTTCTATGCAACTGTTTCAAAAATGAGGATATTTTGTGTATGGGTATGGATATATCTCTAAGATATATTGTTAAGTGAAAAATGTAAGTCTGTTGTATATAATATGCTGTAATTTGTATAACAGTGGGGAAATAAGTATATATTTGTATATTTCATATTTCCTTGAATATATGTAAAGAAACTCAGGAAGGATACATAAGAAACTAACAAAGTGGTTCTCTCTATGGGAGAAAAGGTGGAAACTATACCCTGAACAGCTTATTAAAACTAAACAATCATTCCCTGTCCAGAGCACTTACTGGACATAATTATTTAAATTTAGTCTAAGCAGTGTTCTATCTACATTTTTAGCTACCATTAATCATGGAGGATACCTTTAAATTTTATGCTTCAATTTATTTTGTATTCTAATAAAATTCTATATATTTGTTATATCTAGATTTATTAATGAAATCTTGCTCTATTATTTTGAGTGAAAAACTGCATAAGAAGTATATGTTCAAAGTGAAATCAATATACGTAAAGTAACGATTCTTTTACATTAGACTGGGCTGTTGTTTTAACTAATCATGTAGGTGATCTTCCATTAAATGTAAAAAAAAAAAAAAGTAATTTTAAAAATTCCACTAAGGGCCAGGCACAGTGGCTCACGCCTGTAATCCCAGCACTTTGGGAGGCCGAGGTAGGAGAATCGCTTGAGGCCAGGAGTTTGAGACCAGCCTGGGCAACATAGCCACCCCTATCTCTACAAAAAATTTAAAAGTTAGCCAGGTGTGGTGGTGCATGACTGTAGTCCCAGCTACTCAAGAGGCTGAGACAGGAGAATCTTTTAAGCCCAGAGATTTGAAGCTGCAGTGAGCTATGATCACAGCACTGCACTCCAGCCTGGGTGACAAAATGAGACTACGTCTCTGAAAAACAAAAATCCACTAAGTAATTTCTTATTTTTTTAATCCACAGCAAGTTGGTATTGATAAAGGTGACATTCCTGACCTCACACAGGTAAGTGACTCTCTCAGTGGGAGATACAGTATGCATGAAATTATTACTCCATATCTTGCCACAAGTGGGCATAAGTCTTGTAAGCATTTAATACATTGTGAATTTAGGCCAACGAACTTTCTTGGAAATTATTCTACCTTACTAAGTTTTCTAGCTATTGAATATATTTCTGGAGGTAATAGGAAGATTTTCCTGCCCTGATGATACAAGTTTTTTCTTTAAAGGCAGTTGAATGTTTACTAATTGAGCTCATCTTTTCATTCTTCACCTCAATCAAAAGGAAACCTTAAACAATGTTAATAAAAAGTGCTTTAGCTATGAAAAGTGACCCTTCGTAGACATGATAATCAGAACATTAGAACTTTCCTCCTGATTGTTTTACTAGTTTCTAGCATGTGCCAGCTACGAAGGAGGGCCATGAATAGGGAACACTCTGATGTTGTAGTTCAACTACACTGATTCTTGTCTCCCTTATAAAGTGAAAGAATTTCCATGTATAAAATAACCTTTTTAAAAAAAGTAGTAGTGGTAAATAAGTCATTTTTCTGGGGCTCATCTAGTAAGTGACACCAATAGTGAGGTTTCTTTATCAATCCTTTCATCTGTCAAAAGGGTGCAGCGTATGGCCCCTAAGATATAGAATCCAGGTCACTCACAGGTACGGCATATTGTATGACTTTTCTCATAATTGGCAGGACTATATTTAATCATTTCATTATGATAAATTTCTGTTCCAAACATGTCCTTTAACTAGAGATGTTGTTGTGGAGGTGATGGGAGAAAGCATAGAGCTGCTATCGTATATACCAGTAATGAATAGATGAATTTTCTGTCTTTGTAGATAAAGATAGTCATTGTAATAGAAGAAAATTGTCATGATGAAGATATTCACTTTTTAATAATATCAGACTGTGTTTAGTGATTTGCTATCCTTATAATGCCTTGAAATATTTCTATATTTAAAATAATTTTAATCCTTAAATTTTTATTAACAATTAGGGAAATCAAAGAAATGGTCTTCTGTATTTGTATTATTAAAATACCAATTAAATGTCAAAGTTCTTTATAAATGAAATTTGTAGAGCAACTCAGAACATGATGGCATATTTTTAGTTTAAAAGTTGGGAGATAGCTCTTTCTAGTAGACAGAATATTAGTATAAAATATTTCTGCTACTGTAGTTTGAGTAGACACATACATGAATAAGATATTGGTATCATTTTGGTTATGGCTAAAAATTAAATGTGCATAAATCAAGTACCATTAAAAATCTCTTTCTTAGATATAGATTTAGCTTTGTAATACTGTAATAAAAATCAAAGTTTTCATTTAAATTATTGAGTTATAATAAACATTTACATTGCATTTTTTGAAAATAACCCAGATAAATAATACATGTTAACTTTTAAGGCATTAAAATATTTTGCTCAATTAATAGCTTCTAGAAATTGCAAATCATGTTTGTTTCAACTTTATAGACACTCTTACTGTGGAATAAAAAAAAAACTAGATGTTTCGTTAAGGAGTGGCTCTTAGTTAAGAAGAAAATAGGTCCTCATTTGTCTCACTTAGTTTGGGCAGAGTCTGAATGGATATGAGGAAAGATTTAAAGAACTGCTTAAATTCCTTTTTGTTTTTAAAATTAGAAAATGATAGTATATCATTGAAAGAAGGATTTATATACTTGGGTTTAATTTTTAATGATATTATAATATTCACAATGATTTATATAATCTCCTCTCAAGAAATCCAGAAACATAATATTTTATTTGATGATATAAGATGTGTGTTTTCATAATTTGGGGAATAGAGACTCTACCCTCAAAGAAGATAATGTCTTGCCCTGAGTCTAATAGGAAACAATTCTGTGACAGAAATTTATTAAAATCTGTTAGCACTCTATCCTCTGCTTTCATTATGACCCTAAAAGCCACATAAATTTCAATATTTACATTTGTATTCAAAATAAATATTCAAAATATTCTTCTTCATACAAAAATTCCTCTAATCCAATTCTCCAGTGTTTATTTAAATCCCAATACAAGAGCATGCTTCTGAAATTTCTTAATAAGTAACGTAATTGTGGTTTCTTTTGGGATTGTGAGCTACATAGAGCCCCCTTCCAGAGGTCTCATGGAGGTCTCTAAATGAACTAGAGATTTAGGCCCTTTATGACAGTACCGTCATGTCTGAGCTAGAATATAAGCTGTTCTGGGGTTAATCCTTTAAACAGTGTTCAGTCCTTAAGACCAGGATTAATCTAGAGATGGGTCAGAAGTATCAGGTTATACGGATTCCGTTCAGCTCCTCTGGTGTCTGTGGCCACCATGGCAATGAAAAAAAAAATTCCTCTTAGAAAAGAAGGGTAAAGAAGAGATGGAGACCAGAAGGGCTCCCTATTGACTGGGAGTAGGAATAGGATGCTCATAACTAAAAAAGGATTAGAATTCCTCTTGCAGCAAAATGGAACAGAGGAATATCACGGATATCTTTATAAATTGAATGTGTATCTTTCAGGTTAGAGAATGCATGATAAACACCAGCACAATCATCTGTAGCCATTTTTAAATTGTGCATATAGTATCATCATTATTGCATTTAAATTATTCATGGATATCAATGAAATTTTTAAAAGACATTCAAAAGTACTGTTTTGAATAAGAAATAAATATGATACTAGAGCTGAAATATTTCTCCTCAGCACTTTCAAGTGGTTTCTTAGAGCTGATGATTAAAAATTTTAATGCTCTTTTGATTTATTTTTTGTTTGGTTTTGATGATGCTTTATAATCCAAAGCATCTAAATTGTAGATAGATGCTTTCCTTTGGATCCTGGGCTCACAATCAGCTATGAATTTGTTCCAAGAAAAGAATTTTTTAAAATATTGTTTCCTGTTTGAGGAATGTGTGCATTCCAAATGTAAAATATCTCCATTTATGAAAAATATCTTAGGTTTTGTTGTCAGGAGTTATGGTTGATCTGAAAACTACTGGTAAAGAAAAGTCTCCTTTTAAAGATTATACCACTGATGAATCGGTAACTGACATGTTGCTATCTATTAGCTTTCACAGGCTAACTCTTGTTCTTTGGATTGGTGTTCCCATTTGATTGGTCTATTGACTTTGGCATTTTTTTAAATGAGCAACTAAAGATATTACGAATTATACTTTGTTGTCTTAAGTCCCTTCTACAGCAGCAGAGGCATTCTCAAAGTTTTGCTCCTTGGAAACTTAAGACAGTTTTCACTTATTGTCTGCGTGCCAGGGTGTCCTTAGTGCCATAGATACAGTTAAGAAGGCAGACATTCCTGCCCTCCTAGATATTACTATCAAAGTACTTTTTTTTCCCTCCAAAGACAGTTGAGGAATTTATTTCTCTTAGATTTCACATGTCCTTATAAGAGATATAAATTATGAAGCCCTTTTAAATCTCTAGGAAAAAGTGCTCCAAACTTAATTTTATGTGCAGTGTATTGCTAAATAACTCCCCTTGAGATAAAAGTCAGTTTTATAGTCTTGTATTGCTTGGTCAGATTTCTCTTTCAGCTATTGTGATTTGTGTGCTGCCTTACTTTTTTTAATTTTCTTACCTAAATTATTAAGAAACTTTACAAAAAGAAAAACTGCAAACTATCTTCCTGGGTTTTTGTTTTGTCTTGTTTTGTTTTGTCTTGTTTTGTTTTCAATAACTAAGAAACTTTATAAGAGAGAATATTACCTCTTTTTTGTTATCCCATATTTGTTACGCTCTCTTTTGTGACTATAAATGGCATTTATTTTTTTTAAACAGTGTTTTAAATTTAGGTTTAGCAAAACATCACCCTTCTTTTACATTTCATTAAACATTCCGAGGATCTAAGTCTGTTAACTGGAAAGAAGTTCTATGGCTCGATATATATATTTTTTTCCTTATTGTGATCTCAACGAAAAAAATGGAAATACAAAAAGTTTAAACTTAAATGCCCAGGCCTCCTAGTTTCCATCATTATCATTAGTGACAATTAATATGACAATTTTTAAATTATCAGATGTAAATTCATCTAAAAATTCTGAAGCCATTTATGTTTTCTTCCTTTTAAAGTTACATTCTTTATTCAATGAGCATTTCTCTATAGTTTATAATCTGGTATATAGAACAAAATTTCCTTTATCTCTTTTAAAAATATATTTTTAAAGCTTAGAAGTATATTCCTAGGTGTAGTTTACTGAAATTTGTTGAATAAGTTCATTTTAATCTGAAGTATATTTTAAAATCCTAATTTTTATAATTTTTTAAATTTATTAATCCTCTGATAATTTGTTTTTTCACTATATAGTCTAAAACTCTTTGACTTTGATCAGGTTAATATTTTTGTTCACTTAGTAATTTACATTTATAACGATCACATGATTACATATATAATAATCATATAAATGTTAAGACAGTTTGTCTATTAGTGAAATGAAAATGAATAGTAAATACATGTCCTAAATTTTCAAAATTAAAAATTTTTAATAAGAATTTTATTTTAATTTGTCATTAAAGTTACAATGTAAAAGGTATAGTTATATGAACTTCTTTGAATTCTGTGAGCTATTAAGCACTTAGCATAGTTACTTTGAAGTCCTTCAAAATTAATTTCACATTAAGAACAATTGTTGATCTGTAAGTATAGGTATATATTTCATTTGTCAAATGCTATTGTTTGAATGCCTATGCTTCTGTTAAGGTCTGTTTTACAAACATGAAATTAAAATTATTTTACAAAGATGAAATTAAATCTCTAATGCTTGAGGAATAGATTGGATGGAATATTTGTATGAACCTATTATTTCTCCTTCTAATATACAGTAAAATACCATCACTTTATATTGCCTAAAATTTTATTTATAAAAAGAAACATGAACATACTTTTTTAGTAAAAGAGTTAAAATATATTAAATCTGCCAATACACAGTACTCTATTATATTATTACATTATATTTGTTATAGTTACTTTATTATATATATAAATTAAATAGCTCAATGATAAAAAATCTTAATTATTATTGAATGTTAGAATTGTATTCTTTTCCCCACAACTCTCACTTGCCCCCCCTTTTAAAATATATTAATAGTAACAATTTTTCCTAATATTTCAGTCAAATGTGGATAAGTGAGATTTTACTGTATTTTCAAATTTATGTAAATTTGTATTTGGGCACTTATATTTTTGACTTGGATACAAATACCTATTCCTTTTTCACTGTGTGTGGGAAGGTGGTAGTGAACTTGATTTGAGTTTATTGCGTATAACTAACATCTTAGTAAAAGTCTGTGCAATGTAATCTCTACACTGAAACCATGCTGTAATGCTGTTTGTTATGCAGTGGAGTTTAGTGTATTTAAGATGGGCCTAAGAATCCATGGAATTTAAATACGTAAATACAAAAAAAAACTAGAATTAAATTATATCACATATATATTGTATATTGGGATCCATCCGCAGACTTCCACTGTACAAAGTTACAGTGATGTTACAGTGTGTTTACTTCGGAAAAAAAAAAAAAAAATGCAGACATTTATTTTTACTTTTTTATTGTAGGCTCCCAGCAGTCTTATGGAGACCCTTGAACAGCATCTAAATACATTAGAAGGAAAGAAACCTGGAAACAAGTATGCATTAGTTGTATATTCTAAATAAGATGAAAAATACTAGAGTGGTTCTTTATAAGAATGAAATTTATTGTGGTACAGCAGATACCACTACAGTTTTAGGGTATGCTTTATTGTAATTTTTCTGGGTTCCCTCAGAACCCCTGCCCTTTCTATTATGATAATGTAACCTCATGTATAGGTAATCTATCTGCAGGCTAATGCAGCAAATTAATAGATTGTACCTGTATTGACTGAACCTACAGCTTTATATATTAGCCCTTACTTAGAAGGAATTCATAATATATAGAAAAAGAGGCCAGGCACAGTGGCTTAGGCCTATAATCCCAACACTTTGGCCTAGGTGGGAGGATCACTTGAGGCCAAGAGTTTGAGACCAGCCTGGGCAACATAGAAGTCAGCCAGGCTTAGTGGCACACGCCTGCAGTCCCAGCTACTTGGGAGGCTAAGGCAGAAAGATCACTTGAGCCCAGGAGTTCGAGGCTGCAGTTAGCTATGATCACACCACTACACTGCAGCCTGGGCAAGAGAGCAAGACACTGTCTCTAAAATAAAACAAAATAAAATGAAATAATAATAAAAATAAACAGTTGCTCATGACTAAAAATTGAAGCTGTTACCATTGGACATGAGTGAAAACAAGCACAATTTCACAGGCAGCCTGAAATACTCTGTTCCCAACCCCATGTGAAAAAAGCGAAGCTCTCGAGTATAATTTTCTGGACTCCAGTCTCTCCCCACTTGAACCAGGCATGGTATGCTACTGTCAGTTAACTCAGAGATCCTAGAGAGTAGCAATCAAGTAGTGATAAGAGCAATTTTACTAGATTTTCATACCTTTGTGTTTGGGTTCTTATATTTTTGACTATTTTTCCTCACTGTCTACAAAAAAAAAAAAAAAAAGGCCAGGTTTCATTTTTTTCCAGCAGGTGTAAAACTTGTTTATTCACAAGACCTGGTGCTGTCCCGTCTTTATGTCTTATTTAGTCTATAATTCTGCTGACCTCGAATGCCTACCCCTCTTGTCCTGCCTGTGTGAATCTATGTATCCTGGGAGGTCCATCTCCAGTCCTCCCTTCTCACGAAGCCTTCCGTAATCATGAACTGCCCTTGCCCTGTATTGAGGCCATTTTTTTCCCATATGTGCTTTAAATAGATTTTCTGGATTTAAAGTTTAGGGACTAGTTTATACTTCATTATCTCTACCTAAACACTTAATGTAGGTCTTTCTACAGAGACAGCTTGAAATATTTCCTGGTGACACCAGCTTTATGTTTATTCCATTTAAGCTGACAGCAGGAGTTAGCAGAGACAGACAGTGAACTGATCATTGCAGGGCTGTAGGCTGGTCATAGATTTTTACCTATGATAGAGCTACTACAATGCAATTTCTTTCTGACTCTCTTCCCTCTGTGCGTTTTCAAAATGTAGGCTTATAACTCGATGTTACTTTTTTGCTGGTTATTTTGCTAGCTAAATGTTTTTTCTGTTGTCTTTTCCAAGTTAGTATAGAAATTATTGCATGTCTTAAATTTTCACTGACAAACAGCAGTATGAGCTTTCCAGGCAATGACGGCAGAGCTGTTTGGAACGATGGACGGCAGGTCCTCGCAGGACTCTGTCACATTTGTTTCCACAGTCCAGGGTCAGCCCCAGTTTCAGTGTGGCGGAGGATAATCAGACTTGACATGAGAGTACATTACATTCCAATAAAAGATGCCCACTTCCAGTTATTGCTGGAACCACCCTCTATCAGGGTATCTGGGAAGCCAGATGAGTTGGCTAGGATTTAAGTAAATGAAAGCGAGAAGCTGAGAAATGTCCCTGCTCCTGTGGCAGACAGACTTCTTTAGCGAAGGCAGTGTGCACATCCCCTGGAGTTAGAGTCTCTCCCCCGTGCAGTCCTGGATGCGCAGTGCAAGTCGACTTCTCTGCACTCTTTGCCCTTCAAGGCCCCTCACACCCTGCACAGGGCCACGCTCTTCCCTTGTTTTTTTCTTGAATCTGCCAGTGCTGCAGTTACCTGAGAAGCCTCCTTCTCTAGCTAGAGTGGGTCTCATTAGCCCTAACTTCAAATCTAAATTCACCCCCTTTTGGCCACTACAAGCTATTTTTCAAAAAATTAGCTATGGACATTTAATTACATTTCTAGAGAAGTAAAATTTAAAAAACTCAATAATCTTCCATTTTGAATTACCTATTGCTTAGACTGATTTTTCTTTCTCCTTTAAAATCATTTTATGCTTGTCAAATTTCTTGTCTGAATTGGCCAAGACCACATTTGAACTTGTCTTTTGCTTATTCCCTATTTTTAAAATAAATGAACGACAATAGTTAACTATTTTCTTCTTTGTATGTTTGTGCTTACCTGGGAACTTAAGTGAAGGGTGAGTACTGTATGGAGTGACTTTTTTGCATTTGGTAATTACTAAAAATGCAAAAAACACTCTTAAGATTCCACATCTGGTATTTAGAACAGTTAAAACTGATTTCTGCCCCTTCTACACAGCTGTGTTTTTTCATTATGCTTTATTTTTGTTTCCCAAGGTGACTGGCATAAATAGTTTTACTTTCTTTTGGTCTTCTTGGATCAAGACTAACAATCTCTCTTAGGTGTATATATATTCCTCTCAGATTTTAGAAATCAAAGATTTTTCACTGGCTTAGTAAACAAACAAAAGATTTCCCCATGACATATGGCAGAAGTGCCAAAAGACAGTTTTATAAAGAAATTTGATGATTTAAAATTGTTTTCTTTGTCTTCTAGTAGCAGTGTAAAACTATTCTAACCTCTAAGTCAAGTATATTCCTAAAATGAAGCATTTGCAAATGTCTGCTACAAAAAATATGTACACCCTTTATATTTATCACCTTGTGTCCACTGATAATGACTTTTGCAATTGTATGCAATACTGTGTGATATAACTTTGTATATTGTTTGTTTCTATGATTCCACAGGAAAAAGAGAGAAATTTATTTCATTCTACTTGTGGGTTGTTGACTAAGTGTTAAGGGTCCGGGAAACCCAAGATAAGTCTTTTGTAATTAAAAATTTTGGAAGATGTAGATAGGTTTTTCACAATCTGTTTTTTGGGGGTTTTTTGGTGGGTTTTTTTTGGGGAGGTTGGGGGTTTTTTGGTTTTTTATGGGGGGGCTAGAATTTAAACTCAAAACAATGTAGAGATTATTATTGCAAATCAAATAAGAAGTAATAAATTTCCTCTTTTAACAGCTTCCTTGGCATTTGCTATGTTCATAGTAAAAACCCATGAATTTGTTTGTAGTATTTTACAGAATCTAGAATACATTATTATATAGGTCATTCATTTTCTTCTAAAATTATCTTGGTGCCTTGTTTTTGCCAACGTGGTTCACTATGAACTAAAGTTCTCTAGATGAAATTATTAATGTAAGTATTGGTCTTTTATAAGCATCATTGTCTATGTATAAAAGATTGTAGCATTTTCCTTCATAAAGGGCAATGACTAACAGTAGGGCAAAAACCAAGCAAGGAACATGTAAGAAGATGCAATGTCCATGTTGTGTAAGAGAGGAACAAATGTGCCAGTCTCATCTGTGCTTTTGGTGGGGCAGGTTGGAATGTGGAATGAGCACAGGCTCTGGGCAGCAGGTAGACCTGGATCAGTCTTAAATCCACTGTTAATGTATGATACTTGGGCAAGTTATTAACCTCTCTGAGCCTGGGAGCCTTCAGATTTTAATCAGTGATTAATGATGCTTTTTAAAGTTACAGCCCCATCGGAGTACCTCCTGTTCTCACCTTTTTTATTATATCATGACAAAAGCCAGATCTGGTTCATGGGAACAGAGGTCATAACATCCTGACAGTTTAGCTTCCCATAAAATAGTTTTTTAAATATTTCTGGTTAATTTATCGATTATAGAATGTATACATGAACATATTCTGATTTAAAAATTAAAATAATACAGAAAATGTCAGATGCTGTGTAAAGTGCTAGGGATATAGAACAATGAGATGAGTTCCTTCCCATCAAAGAACTTAACATCTAGTGAAGACAACAAATAATTAAGATATAATGCATTTAATAGTAAATGGGATGATATCTCAAGAAAGACAGTAGGGGATTTTCATTTGTTTACTTAATTCATGGGGTAATAGTATCACTTAGTAATAGTGGGTTCATGTGGGAGCTTGGCAAACTGATTCTTTTGCCAATTACGACTTTTCATACTTAGCTTTGTGTATGATATTCTTTAATACCAGGTAGAACAATTCTGTCATTTTTACTGTATCTTTATTCTTGCTCTTTGGTAGAAGATATGTTTTAAATTTTTATGTATTAATTTGGAAATATATTTCAAAAGTTCTTCCTCATTCTCAATTCTTTTTTCTGTGTTGGTGTTTTTCATTGTGTCAGTACTGCTCAGAATTGGTTCATGAAGGAGAAACAAATTAATTTAAATTAATTCATTCTTAGAAAGTAACCATGTCAAATGGCTTCTGTGTTTTCTTTGCAGAGTTCAGGCTCTGAATGTTCTATTGGATTTTTATTTAAATTTGACTCCCTTCCTTTTAGATAGATAGATAGATAGATAGATAGATAGATAGATAGATAGATAGTATAGATAGATAGATAGATAGATAGATAGATAGATAGATAGATAGATAGATATAAAGGGAAAAATGGTGGGAATAGAGAATTAGCTAAGGACTCACTAAAGACTTTTCAGCCTTATGCTGTACTAGATTTTTGAGGTCTTGAGTAACTTAACACAGATATAGAGAACACTAAGAATCCGTTATTTTAGTAAACCTTTGACATGAACAATATAGATAAGTGTATATCCTCACAGAATATGTTACTCTTAAGATAACGTTTAGCCAAACTATATATCACCAAATTGTTACCCTTATGCTTCTGTCTTTGTTACATAGCAGAAATCTCTGTATGCCCTTGCTTTATGTTATTTATATGCTTCTTAAGTAAAAACTGAATTTTTAAACAGGAAGTGGCAGGCATGTATCTGCAAATGAAATTGAATTTAAAAGATGTTAATCTGGCCTGTAATAGTGCTAAACTTTCTATGTCTAATAAGACAAAAATTCATAATATGGTATAAAATTCTGTTTACTAAATTTCTACTAATTTTGTTTTGCTACTGCTATGTGTGATATTTTCTCTGTAGATGAGTAGAAAGCCATCTTTGCCATTCAATAAAACCCTGAATATAGGCTGCTTATTGAAATTTGTTTTTGTCTTCTTTTTGTTTTGTTATTCATTTTTCTACCAACTCAGGTTAATAAAATGTGAGCTATTCAGCCAGTTGTTTCGGAAGCACTTTGCTAGTAATGATGTGCAACAAACAATGCTGACAGTAATCTAACTAAAAAAAAAATTTACGCCTTCCTAATTTTTTCTCACTCCCTTAGAAACAAGCATCAAAGTTGCTCTTCTTTATCAAGCACCCACTGGTTATAATGAGATGATGGGAATATTTTTCCTAAAGAGTTTTCATTACAGCCATGAAAACAAACAAACAACAACCACCAAAAAAAACAGACAAAATTCAGGAGTATGAATATGGAAGTTGAAACATTTCAGGCACAGGGCTTATAGAGCTCTATTTTTCCCTAGGGTTCCTATTTCTATGCATCACAACTGTGATTAACTGAGTAACAATGTACTTTAACCTCAGTGAATAAGGCCAGAGGTCTTTTTGGTTTTGGTTTTGGTTTTGTTTTATTCTTTTTTAATTCTATAAAGCGTGGTTTTTCTCAAGTCTCGGCAAAATTTTTAAAATTCCAATCTGGACAGTTCATTTTATGTGGATGTAGGCAATAAGGATGGATTCAAAAAATTTGTGTTGCTAGAGATACAGAAAATAATTTTGAATTTAAGACTTTCTGGTACTAGAAAATAAGTTCATGAAAAACATTGGAAGGGGTTATCATAATTGAGTAAAAGATAAAAAGATTTTTTTAAAAAATAGGTTGTCCATTACTTTAAAAGTCTGTTACTTACAAACAAGTCAGTGCTTGATCAAGTGATACCAAACTTAAATGTTTCTACAAATGTATTCACCTATATTCAGTTTTAATTTTTTTATGTTGTCTTTTAGATCTGGTGCTCCCTCTCCATTAAGTAAGGTAAGTTTGCTTTTTGGTTTTTTACCATTTTACCATCTTGGAGTGTACAGTTTAGTGGCATTAAGTATATTCACATTGTTGTACAACCATCACCACTATTCATTTCCAGATGTTTTTTATCTTCCAAAACAGAAAAACCATACCCACTAAACAGTAAGTCCCCATTTCTTCTCCCCCCAGTCTCTGGCAACCACCATTCTACTTTCCGTCTCTGTGAATTTGAATATTCTAGGTACCTCGTATCAGTGGACTCATACAGAATCTGTCCCTTTTTGACTGGTTTTTTTCACTTAGCATGTCTTCAAGGTTCAGCCATGTTGTAGCATGTGCCAGAATTTCCTTCCTTTTTAAAGTTGAATAATATTCCATTGTATGTATGAACCATGCTTTGTTCATCCATTCATCTGTTAATGCATACTTCAGTTGCTTCTACCTTTGGAGTATTATGAATAATGCTGTTGTGAATATAGGTATACAAATATCTGTTTGAGTGCCTGATTTCAATTCTTTTGGGTATATACCCAGAAGTAGAATAGGTGGGTCATATGGTAATTCTAATTTAAATTTTTTGAGGAAAGATCAGTTAACAGTTGTATGTATGTTCCTTTATATCAGTTTCTCAGTCCAGCGTGGTACAGTGTATGTGATTTAGTCTTCAGTTTGGACTACGTATTTTTAAAGTAGGAGAGATTTCTCATGTATTTATATTATACCTAAAGACAAATATATACTAGTTACAAAGCATTTTTACATAATTCTGAATCACAGCTCTGTGAGACAGGTAAGACATGATATTGTGTGTGTTTTAATGGTAGTGAAGTCAGTTGTAATTAGGTGCACAAGTATGCCTTTTAGACAGTCTACTCTAATAATTTTAATAACTCCTTCAGCTCTGCATCTCCTTTTTAACATGTTGAGTGACAGGATTAGGGTTATTAATGACAAGAGTATTCACTTCAATAAGTCTGTAGTTCACATTTGCCATTGTATTTTTCAGGCAAAAATGTTATAAATGTGCTCTTTCCTCTTTGACAAATTTCCATTATGTAATTGCTGTCATTACAGACATTCAGGGATATCATTACGGCTGCGCTAGCGATTCCCAGACACCATGGAGCGTACCAGGGCCTGGCTGGCTGGCAGCCTAAGATTCCCTCAGGGACCTCAATCAGCCAAATAAAACAAATAAGCAAAAAGCTCTCTGGTTATTCTGACACAAAGCTAGGTTTAAAACCATTATATCTATGTGAAAAATCCCAGTATATGACTTCGGAGTAGTGTGGTAAAATTGTGGCATCCTTTGGGTTAGTCTGTTTCTACATTTTGGCTAAATTGAATTTTACTGACTTTTTCTTTTAGTAATAACAGGATTATTTGGGTTCTGTTTTCCTAGTTCTCACATCGCCTAAAAGCTTGTTGTTACTAGGCATTTTTAATGGGCTTTTGCACACCTTCGTTTTTGTGTTTATGTTGGTAGTATTTATTGCTGTCATTAAGTTCTCTGTGTTTCATAAATATCACTTTTTCTAAGCTTATTTATATGTATAGGCTTTAAAAAAAGCCTCTCCTTTTTTAGAGGAGTTGTCAGTGTTCACAATGAATGACATACAGTTAACTTTAGTTAGTGCTTTCTTTTTCATTGATGATCTTTGTATTCCATTTGAAAGATTTAAATTTTTGTCAAAGAGAGAGGTTTGAGTTGATATTTTCTGAGCAACAATATCCATACCTCTCCTGTGTTTGTCTTTCTTGAAGTGCTGAATGCCTGGCATTTGTATATCTATTGAATTCTGACTTCTTGATTAGTTGTATTTTTGGACAAATATGTATTATTTAAGTCTGGAAATACCTATAAATTTCTTAATCTCCTCAGTCCTTTTTCTTATTCTTTTAAAACTTCCTTTAAGTTAGGTTTATTTGAAATCAGATATGCCACGAGGGCAGTATCTGATAGCCCTTCCTTGGTCTTGGTCTTCATATATTTTTCTTGCTGTTATATCTCATTTCCACTTACAGAACTGAGTATCACTAGACTGTTTTGAGATGTTCTGTTAATCTTGTGAATACATGGAGAGTTAATAGACCACATAAAATAGAATGAGGATAATTTTAAACAAAAATTTCAATTTTTCTATATAATAGTAGTTGACTACTAATTCCTCTTTTTAAAAAACCAGTCCAGGAAAATAAATGTTAGATTTTATTTCACTTTTTTAGTTTTATCTATGTCATATTAGTGATGAATTATAGTCACGCTATCCTTAAGCTGTCAGTGACTTGAATCTTACTTGTGAGTCATTCTCTGCCAACTATGAACTATTTTGTAAGTCAAATTTCCTTCTGGATTTTAAGAACATCTTGAGAAGACTTCACATGAAGTCTGTTTAGGATGAGAAGGAGGAAGAATGATCTTGGTTTTATAGTATTTATTATAATCGATAATTTTTAAAATTCTTGGCAGCTAGTAAGATCTTTCCTAATAACTTTATATTCAATAAATATATTTAGCTTTGATTTTAATTAACAAATGCAAGTCATTGCAATGTTAGACCAAACATTTTATCATAATTTTATATAAATTACATTTAAATTGTAAAATTTGAGTCATGTTTTGTCCGATATTATTTATTACAATTCTTAATTTCAAATTTTCTTGAGTTTTTTTCTCCCATGAGGAATTACAAAAAAAAAATATCGCTGGGAATGTCATGGGTCTGCAAAACGGAAGTCCTGTAGCTCTGTGTCCTGTAGATTCATATTTGACTAGAGTGTGTTGTGCATCTTCACTTTCAGTCTTCTCCAGCAACAACTGTTACGTCTCCCAATTCTACACCAGCTAAAACTATTGACACATCCCCACCGGTTGATTTATTTGCAACTGCATCTGCGGCTGTCCCAGTCAGGTTAGTTAACAAGTATGCAGTGAACTGTTTATTAATATTTTGACTAGGTTTTTGTTTTCTTTTTATGTACTGTACCCAAATGACTTCACCAAATGGAATCTAATCCTAGTAATGTGTGATATTTTGGGTTATTTTTGCTACACAAAGTAAATTCTTTTACACTTATGCAGTTACGTAGGGCTGTACCTCTTAGAAAGACCTAAGCTATGGAAATCACCTTGTTGCTCACACATTTGGGAAATGAAGTAGAAGAAAGATGCACACACTTGAGGTTCTTCTGAAATTGGCTGATATGGAAAATGTTTTCTAAAATTAGTTTCTTCTTGTGGGAAATTTAAACGGTGTCTTCAAGTGCTTTAAACACACACACACACACACACACACACACACACACACACACTTGAAGTTGTAGTCCAGTTAGCTGGTGCATATAAGGAACTCAAACTCTGGTGGTAGGAAGAGGCCGTCAGGGTGTTCCTAATTAGCTTTTCTAGCACCTCCAGGTCAGGACATTAGTGAGAAAGGTGAGGATGACTTTGCATCCTGGGAAATCTTAGAGCTACCCATCATAGGGGCTTTCTCAAATAATAATTTTAGGTCAATTCTTTGGTTCTTTTGCTTTAAAAGGATTCTAGTCTCATTTTGTAGTATCTGTGCCTCTGATTATGAATGTCCTATATTTGGAATCTTGGATTTTGACCTGAGCAATAGCTCCAAATACTTTACCTAAGTTAACTATGTGCTTTACTCTCTGCTTGCTTAGTCTGCTTGTTATTCCAGCAACCTCAGTAAAACCAAGTCCTTTCTGCTACGGCACTAAGATAAATTGCTTCTTATAAAAGCTTTAAGATCTTAATAATAAATGTTTTCTTTTTCTGTTACTTAGTACAGTTGTGTTTATGAAATGGACATCAAAACTAGTCAATGCTTTCAGGCAGTTTGGAACTTTTTAAAAAATCAGCAGAATCCTTTTCTCAAAATAATATTACTTAGAAACTGAATATGTAAAAGAGATAAAGATGGAACTGATGTTTAAGAAAGCAGATGAGGCAAGGCATGGTGGCTCACTCCTGTAATCCTAGCACTTTGGGAGGCCGAGGCAGGAGGATCTCTTAAAGCCAGGAGTTCATGACCTGCCTGGGCAACATAGCAAGATCCCATTTTTACAAAAATAAGAAAAAATTAGTCAGGTGCAGTAGCTCGAGCCTGTAATCCCAGCTATACAGGAGGCTGAATAAAAAAAAGAAAACAGAGCAGGAACCTGGGACCCTGTTGGCTTGGCACCTGGCCTGGTAACCTTTAAGCCAGTGCTCGTCAAATCTGAATGTACATGTGAATCACCTGGGGATCTCGTTAAAAATGAAGATTCTGAGGTAGTAAATATAGGGTAAGCCTGAGATTTTGCAGTTATAAACATCCATGGATGCTGCTAGTTTGGGGCCCACACTTTGGATAACAAGGCTCTAGGCTCCTCCTTGGAACTTCTGCAGATAGAGAAGCACAGACCCAACTGAGTAAGAATAAAAAATGAAGTAGTTTTAGGCGAATCCTCTTACAGCCAAACTTAATATATTATAGTCTAATTTAGGAAAAAGGTAAATTACTGACTATTTAGTATTCTTTTCTATACAAAAGATTTTAGGAAATAGAGAAAAGATAACCTTAAGGTTATGATTTTTATTGCCCTGTAGGACACTTCCCAGGGATCATATCCAGCCCCCTATAAAGAAAGTTTTATTGGAACAAAGACATGTTGATTTGTTTATGTCTTGTCTATGTCTTATTTCGTGCTACAGTGGCAGAATTGAATAGCGATGAAGACCATCTGGCTCTTTACAAAAGTAGTTTGCCAACCTTTGGTATATGCTATACTGCTACACTTTCTATTCTTTTATTGGATTTAAAATATCCAAAATCTTTGTTTTCTGCATAAGCGTTTATTTAAAAACACCTTTACATTATAAAATTTCAAAATCTAATTTTAAAGTTCTGTTTTCCTTTCAGCACTTCCAAACCATCTAGCGATCTCCTGGACCTGCAGCCAGACTTTTCCTCTGCCGGGGCGGCAGCAGCCGCGGCACCAGCACCACCAGCACCCGCTGGAGGCGCCACTGCATGGGGAGGTGAGCGAAGTCACACAACCGTGCCATTTCCCTAGTCATTTATTGAGTCGCTTTTGTATGGGCTACAATGGTTATATTTACCTTCTGATTATCCAAAATGGTGTTAGAAACTTGGAGGGAAAATGCTAAGAATGGCATCTATTGACTGTAATATATGTTGAGAGAGAGAGAGACAGAAAGTGCCTATACTACAGTTAAAATGTTCAAGTAATATCGTTTTTATTTTAAAAGTTGGCACAAAGGAAGTATTTTTCTTTGCTATTCTAAAATTCTGATTATTTTTAGTAATTGTTCTCCAGAGATTTAGGCCTTAGAGGACTGAGTATTCCCATCAATTTATGAGGTTACTCAAAGGCAGCATTTCTAATTTGGTTTGGTAAAGTGTAGCCTCCTTCCCGGATTCCTTTAGGCCTGAATTGGTTTGATACACAGTGTATTTGACTTCAGGCAAGTGAAATCTGTTACAGATTGTTGTTTGTGTCAGAAAAAAATCATACTAACCTGATTGACTGAGAGAAACCACACCTAGGCACTTGATTCCCATTGAGCTCAGAAAAATCAACCTTTTATAAATATTGGATTTAAAAACATATTTAATACTAATATAAAAATTAAGATAATTGCTGCATAAGACTCAAAGCTGCACAGAGTTGGTTTTAAATACCATGCCCTACTGCATCAAACGATCAGAATAACATTTTCAAAATGTTTACGACATGGCTTATACAACTATAGAAGCAACAGAAGTGAAAGACTTAGTAACTGACTAATGAGGAAACCAGCAAGATGATAAAATTGATGCAAAGAGCATTTTGAGGAATTGGGTATTTATAGGCATTTGAAAAGGAATGCTATTAATAGAATAAGATGGCTAGTTTAGATACAAAACTATTAATATCCTATAGAGTAATAAAAATCATAACTTTGAGGTTATCTTTTTTCCCAAATTATTTGCATCACTAGCAGACAAGATTTGTAACTTATCATTTTAGAATCAGAGTCCTTAATTACAGTAATAACAAAGTCAAACAAAGTTACATTCCTCTAGATAATTAAATATTCCTTGGGTGGTCTTGTTAAACAGTGTGTCAGTATAACATCAAAAGTACATTCTGTAATCTCTTGATCTTATTTCCAAGCTTTTTGGTAACAAAAATAACAGAAAGATAACTACTTCTGAAATAAAATTGTTAACTACAAATATGAGCATTTTAAATGTTGGCATGTTTCCATTTTAAATATTTAAATCATCTCCTATATTGAAATGTTCAACTCCTAAGGCTACAGCTATCAATTTTTAAAATAAAATTGTTCTTTCAACTTCATTTAACATTATTAAATTCTAATTAGTTAAGGAAAATATTGCCGAAGAGATTTTATAATGACATTCTTCTTGTACACGTTTTTATTCTAAACTTCATCTTATTTTAATTTGCTTATAATTTCTTTTCATTACCACAGTGTCTTATACCATGTATTATTTTCCTATTTATCTAAAAATGTTTCAAATTCATATCCTTAACTCAAACTCCCTCATTCATAAAGATGCAGATGACTCTTACAGAACTTCTATAATTTAAAATTTAGTTTTAATTGTAAATTTATTGGGTAACACAAAAGTTTTTTTGGTTTTATATGCATGTCTTTTTAATTATCTCAACTATTTAAATCAGTATGTGTTTCATACTTTCCAATTTTTAGAATTTTTCAATCATTTAGTGAGTTAGTTAGACTTTTAATGAATAAACAGTAAGACTATAAACAATCCCCTTACACCGTATTCCCTGGCATGAAATTAAAGAGAAATTTTGTCTTTTTCTTTTTTAACTTTTGGCAACAAAAGAAGAATGCCAAATAAATAAAAGGAAAAAACTAAATGAAATCTTTTTAATTGTAATGTAACATTTTTATTCATATTCATCTTTAAGTGCTTTTTGCTAAGATATGTAATATTGTAATAACCAATTTTATTAGACTACATTTTAGTCTCTACTGGTTAGAAATAATTAACTATTGATGATTGAAACATGAAAATATCATTGCATATAAAAGAAAGCAGAACAGTGTGGTTTTAGCCAGGGCTGTGCAATATGGTCAGGCAGTTTGTGCATTGCTCAAAGGCAGGGCAAGAGGGGCTGAAATCCAGCCAAACTCTTCTAGTCAAGCTGTGAGCCTTTCTCATTATCCTTGAGGAGGAGATGCTTTTCTTTTTCTGATCTGCCCCTCTACAGGGAGCACTTTTTTATGCTTGGTACAAAGGCTAGTAGAAGCCTCGGCTTAGGGCCTGATGGTTACCTTTTGATGATTAGACAGCATTTTTATCTCAACAAAATATCTACAACTGCAACATTTCATAGCAATAGAAAAGTCAACTTTTCAAGAAAATGCTAAAAAATAAATTCTCCAGATTCCAAGCAAAATAGTAAAAATTATAGCCTTAAGAAAATTGAAATAAACTTCTATAATATGAAACTGAGCAATAATAGATACCTTCTGTTTGCGTTTATCTTGTAGATAACCCAGTGGTGGTTGAAGGTGATGCTAAATTACATAATAACAGATATGTGTTGGTTCATTTGACTAGGGAAAAAAATAAAATCACTCTCTCAATCTTGCCTGATAAGATCAAGCCACTTCTATTATTGAAGCATATTTGAATTTTGTTTAACTAGACAATAAAATACAAACTCTAAAATTTTATAAGTTTGTTTGAAGGTACTTATCTGATCATAGTGACAGTGAAAGGATTTCAGTTTCCAAGGACCATGGCCACTTCAGATGTTAGTGAATTTTTCTTGGGGGTTATAGGTACTGATAAATATTTCCATTTCAAGGGATATATTGTAATGTTACTATTTTTTTCCTACAATGTAAAGCAACCAAATTTTAGCAAAATCATAGTTTAGTGATTTTAATTTAAATTATACATGTAAGATTTGGCATTTCTGCAAGCTGGTGGTAAACTCATTTGACAGAAAGATTGCAGAAAATTTTTATTAAATCCCTACCTTTGGCTCTGTAATAGGGAGAGTGTTTTATTTTCTTCATAATAAACTCATGTCTCAGAAGCACAAATAATTGAGTATGTGTGTTGCGTGCCTGTATATCTTAGATGTGGAAAAACAAATAACTTCTTTTTATAAATGCTTGAATTGAAATTTCTACTTTTTGAGAAATACAAGATTACTGCTAGGGTTTAATTAGAATTGAAATAATTATCAACATGCATTTGAAAGCTAATCACTATTATGTGATCATAGGACTGTAATATTTACCATGTACAATGTTAGCTACGGTACAAGTAGTTTTTGTGACTCATGTTACCATTTGCTTGTTGATTAAATCTGGGATGCATGTCTATAGGCTGTTTTCATACATAGGCATGTGCACACATGCACATACACTCTGGGAGATTTATAGAAACTTTGAAATTTACAGTCCTATAATGAAAATTATAACTTGACTTAAATATTTGCTATTGCTATATAATTAGCTATCGTTATCAAACGTCAGATATGTTTCAGGTATGGGTGAGCACTTTAAACGTACTAACAGGCCAGGCGCGGTAGCTCACGCCTGTAATCCTAGCACTCTGGGAGGCCGAGGCGGGTGGATCGCTCAAGGTCAGGAGTTCGAGACCAGCCTGAGCAAGAGCGAGACCTCGTCTCTACTAAAAAATAGAAAGAAATGATCTGGACAACTAAAAATATATATATATAGAAAAAATTAGCCGGGCATGGTGGCGCATGCCTGTAGTCCCAGCTACTGGGGAGGCTGAGACAGGAGGATTGCTTGAGCCCAGGAGTGTGAGGTTGCTGTGAGCTAGGCTGACGCCACGGCACTTACTCTAGCCCAGGCAACAAAGTAAGACTCTGTCTCAAAAAATAAAAAATAAAAAATAAATGTACTAACATATTGAATCTTCATAATAAACTAAAAAGTCTAGCTACATCTCACTGCAGAATATAGAATCTCATTGTTAATTTAGTTGTCATTCTGTTTCCTCAGTTAAAATGAATATTTTCTAGCAATTTCTATAATGCAAAAAAATCTCTGATTATGTTCTACTTCTAAATGAATTGAATTCTGCTGCGGTAATTTATTTTTTGTATGTGTAATTTAATCCTTTATAAAAAGTGGCAGTTTTGTGAATATTTAGTAACTGATCCCATCATGCTAAAATAGGGCCTCTTATGGTAGAGAAAATTTTGTCTAAAACAAGAAATAAGTGACATAAATTATGTTTCATCTAGAAAATTAATAGTTTCAAGACTAAAACCTATGGTTGAGAGGAATGGAAAAATTTCCAGCAGCTCTTATCTACCAGTATGCTTAATCATCGTGCATTTTTCTAGGAGATCCCAAAAGAAGTGTACTTTTCATCTTCCGTCGTATTGTTGCAGACAGCCTCATCACGCTCCATCTGAACAAAACACTAATCAAATGCAAGGAACTGATTTAATCTTTCATTCTTCTTTTTAAAATCTCCTTATTTCTCTCTGCTAGTGTACATAAATAATCATCTTTATTACTTACCAAATTTTTTAAATAAATTGCTTATTTCCTGTAATAGACAATAGCGGATCTGCAAACTGTTAGATCACATGGCTCTTATCTCCTCTGCTGAGTCACATTGTGGCTCTAAGTAGCCATCTATGAGAGCAGGGCTAGTTAGAGTCCCCCTGACACCAGGAGAGAAGAGAAATCAAGTTTGTCTGATGACCCGCTTGGTTTCTAATTGGTATTTTTAACATGTGTGGCTGTAGGGTAACAGTTGTGTTGGGCCAGGTGCTGTTGGTTTGAAGAATTCTTGAAAGACTTTCTATTTCTCAAGACTTTGGAGCTGGCCACCTAGCAGCAGAAAACACCCCACCCCCAAGTCAACACAGGCCTGCCTGGTTATTTTTTACCTTTTGCCCGGCATTTGTTAGACATACATTCTCAGATTGAAAACTATTTTTAACGTCCAGTACTCTGTGTGCTCTAATTTTCTAGTATTGTTGTGAAATATGTTAAGATTTAGTTAAGAAGAGTCTTAATAATCTTAGAGAATCTGTAGAGTACTTGATATTATATTTACTGGGTTTGCAAATTGTATGGTTAAATGAATGTGATTATTTTCAACATCAGATTTATGTTTCTCGGTTTTTTAAAATTCCATCTAGAACTTCAGGTTTACTGAGTTCTCATATTGTTTTCAAGGCCCTGAAAAAAAAATTGCTCCTTAATGAGTTCCAATAAAATTTCTTCATGATTAAAATAAATTTCCAGTGGCATTCATGAATTCAAATATGAGCCCTGAGGTATATCACATGACTGAGAGTAGAAGAATGCCACTGGACACTCTGAATGCTTAACCTAAAGTCATTGAACAGTTAAGACTATCCCCTTTTGACTTTTTATTCAGGATGCCAACTGTAATTCCACTGTTGAACACTAGGAAAGTGTTCAGCCTCTCAAGGGCATGCTGACCTCGGAAGGGCTGAAAAGTTTTGTGCCTCATAATTTCTCTCATAGTCATCTTAAAAATAGTTCTCATATATTGTCAGATACTGTTTATAAATGTCAGGATTATATATTATATTCAAAAACATCTGATAATATAAAACTTATGAAGAAGAAAATGATTTAGGTTAGATTTTCTTTTTCCTAATACTTAAACTTGCATTCAATTCTTTGACTATCTTTGGCATTTTCTATTATCTTGACTATAGCTACCATAAAGCCTCCATGTATTCTATGGTGTTCTGGACTTAAGTGACACATCAAATAAAGAGGATGAACAAAGTTTCAGTTAATTACAGTTTCTTCAGAATTGACATTTATGGTATAGTGAAATCAAAGTCAAAGCAGATGAAATGATAAATCTGGTAGGAAATAATTGGAGTCTGTCAAACTGTTTAGGCCTGACTTTAGGGAAGTCTCTTGACATCCCTTGCCCTCAGTTTTCCCATCTATAAAATTGGAAACTTGGTCCAGAGAATGCTGAAGTTCCCTTCTAGCCTGAAAGTTCCATGATGATAGTGGGTAATGTATGTGCTTTTAAATTATAAGTGGTCCAGAAAGGTACCTAAAGCTACAGTTTCTTTAGTTAGTGCCTCATCTGGCTTGGACATTGGTCTGGTTGAATGTTTCAGCTTCAGCTCTTATTTATTCATATGCTGCCATGTTATGGACCACGACAGACCTTTTGGGAGAGGGTGAGTAAAGCTTTGTTTTTAAACTTGCATTTTGAGAGACTTCTGTATCTTAATAACTGTCCTCATTTGATCATTTGGAGTCTGGTATATCTTTTGTCCTCTCCTCCTCTTCTCTTCCATTTGCTCTCTGTTTCTGGGAATGGACAGATTCTTTGGCTGCGCTTTCCTCGGTTCCCTCTGAAGCACAGATTTCAGACCCGTTTGCACCAGAGCCCACCCCTCCTGCTACAACCGCTGAAATTGCAACCGCTGCAGCTTCTGCCTCAACTACCACAACTGTCACTGCTGTCACTGCTGACGTGGATCTCTTCGGAGGTTAGTCAGTCACATCACTGTTCCTTCGTTTTCCTTTCAAGATTGCTAAAATTACCTGGGAGTTGAGGCATTTAAAAATGTTTACGTTATGTAAATGCATGTCAGCCTGTTTAAGTACTTTTTCAGTGTTAACCCATATGTATTTATCTTCGCTAAATTCATCAACTTTCTCTTCACTTAATTTTAGTACTTTCATAGCAGAAGTTGCAATGCTCTAGTCTAGGCCCATATGATTTTCTGGTTTTTTTCGAGTGAGGATTGAAGTTGCTACCAGAACTCCTGCCCTGGACATACCCACTCTGCAGTAGCAGACCTCTCTGTCATAGTTAGGTTTGGCTTTGGGGCCAGATTAGACTAGCCCAGAAAATATTTGAGGACTATGGAAAGAAAATACTGGTTTAAGTTATTTCCTAATATTTAGGGCAAAAAAATCATCCAAGAGTAGTTCAGATTTGTAGGTCTCTGAAGAGAGTTTAGGGATGTGCCTGTTTTTGCAGCTTTAAGCTCATTCTGTCCGAGTGAAAATTTGGATCATCTTCGGCATTGGAACTTAGAAAACATCTGAAGCAGCACTTGAAATGCTGATTGAAAACAGGTTTAGGTTAGTTTGTGAAATGTCTAAAAATATGGTTTCCATGCAAATGTAAATTCTGACCCAGTATAATATGCCTGGACTTCATGAGCCATGTGGGGCCAGTTTATTTACGGACAAATCCATATCCCCAACCGAGTGGCGCTATGTCCACACATTGAGGAGTTCTCTTATCAAATACATACATCGAGTGGTGCCATTGTCATTATAGTATTGCGTGTCTTCATTATCATATAACATCTTTCCCAGGGTATTTTGAGAATATGGTAAATAAATTGATGGAAGCACATGATGGTGAGGGCGGCAGAGATTTGGCAGGCTCTGGTAGAATCAATATTAAGATATTCCCTTGGGAACATACACTTAACACATTGTTACTTACCACTCTGCTGCTTGCTGCGCCCCAGTCTCCGAGCTTGGCCAACACCATCCAAGACAAGGAGCACTCAGCTAGACACAGCATTGTTGCCGCTCTTTCATGAAAGGGATTTTCTGCTGCCTTCGTGCACTGTCATTCCTATTATAGGAGAAACCTGTTTTTAGAAAAAGTAGGAGAGAAGGGATTGCAGACCTCTGAATATTTTATTATGAAAGGTCACCCACTACAGAAATTAGTTTTTCAGTTATGCCCCTATTATCTTTTGAGACCAAAAATTTAAGTTTTAGCTAAAATTTATAAAATCAACTTCTTTACCCTTCCTTCCCCCGTCCCCATTATTGGTGTCGGGTATGGGTGGTTTCTCATAGGCTTCTGTTAACAGAAAAACTGCAAGGAAAATGGACAGTGCAGATAGGATGGGTAACAATTTGTGCTGAAACATTTCTACATCTTTAGCTGTTTAGATTTTTGGTTTTCAGTCCACTTATAAAAAGTTTGATTACCCCTAAGAAATCAATCAATTCTGTCTTACTTCCTTCATAGCCCTCTAGAAAATATTTCTTTAAAATATTCTTTGTGCCATTATGTTGTTTTTGTTTATCAGTAATTACTGCTTTGACTGTATTCATCAAGCAAAACATCTGTTTGGGAATATTTTCACGATGGCATTCTTTTTACCTATAAATACAAGTTTAAAGGACTAGTACTGATGCCAAAGAATGGGGCTGTCCTTGGGATTTCCTCAATATCCTTTCTAGTCACCTGGCTGGAAAATGAATAAAAATGAGTACATCTAAGAGTCTCATCAGAATTATTTTATTGATTTATGTACTTCTGTAAACTGTCTTCTGGCCTCTGACAGCTATGAAAGTTGCATCATTTATGTTCAGGCGTCTGTACGTGTCACTGTCTGTTTTGTGGTTTTCAACGACTTTTCTAATTTCTTTCATGCCCTTTATTGTGTTGTAAGAAATCATTTAAAGATTTCATTTTAAATATAAACCTAATCTAACATCTCTGTGGCCCTTTTGTGTGCCCGTTTTTTTATATTTTATCACTCTATAATCAGCAAGTGGTGGAACTTGAGAATAATAAAGGCACCAATTATATTTTATTTACACAACTTTAAAGCATGCTCTTTTGAGGTTCTATGCAACATGTATAGCAACTAAGTAGATATCTATAGAAATAAGCTTAATGAATTGCAGTTTCAGAAAAATGGCTGTTTGATTTTATGAATATGAAATATTAAAACAGTAAAATCACATATGTATTTTAGTACTATATTTAAATTACAAATTTAGAAAATAGTAAATTTCTGTTATTTATAACAGAAATATTCAAATAAATACCCATATAATGTTTTAGTCATTTCAATGTAAGTAGTTTATGCAAGTCATTAAAAATATTTTTCAGATACATTTCATTTCCTAAATGCTTTATTTTTTAAAGTGAACTTTTAAGACATAAAATCTGCTTTCTATGATCATGTAGAACAGTATTAAAAGGCATTGTTATGCTTTAACAATGTAGTAAAACTTATAAATATTGATAAAAATAAAAGACAAAATCCTTGAAAACATCCTATTTTTTAATTATGCAAACTTCACTAACAATAACACATTGGTTTGCAACAACACAAGGTTTTTCTAAATACTCATGCTAATTCCTCTGCACACCCAGGAAAGTACCCTTTCGATCAACTGTGTCAATTTGTGAGTAAGCCTTTATGAAAATGGTAGTCTGCAAACATGAAACCAAGTGGCTGGAAAACCAAAGAACTTAACCTCACAAGCCTGACTCTGTTTGTATAGGCTGGTCAATAAAGTTAATCAAGCTTTGTTAAAATCAATACTTAAATATAAGCACTTACAACTAGATTTCAAGTAAGAGCCTTATAATCTGGGACATTTGTGGAAGAAAAGGAACCAAAATGGTGAGAACAATTAGAGCTGTTGAAAACAATTAGAGCCCTTGTGCTGAGTATATGATTGAAAGATAGCCTATGTGGCTGGAGTAGATGGGAAGAATAGTTCAGGCTGGGGGAAATAACGGCTATTAGAAGTTGTAAGAGAGGTGGTCACATGAAAAAAAGTTTGAGAGGAAAATTCTTCCTAGAGTGCTAGGAAAAAAAAAAAAAAGACTAATCTGTAGTAGTCAGATCAGTTTATGGGTTAGGCCTAGACTGAGTCATAACTGTAGAACAGGAGGAGCATGCATGTCCAGGAAAAAGCACTGGTTGACAATCTGGCAGAATGTAGAAATGAACTGCAAATGAGTAACAAGGAAAAGAGAACTGGATTGGAAATATCTTAAGTTTGCAATACTGGAAAGATAATGCTGCCACTGATAATGAAAAAAACTAGTTATTAAAAGAAATTTTGTTTGTTTTAACAACACCAAAATTTTATTATCTCAACTGGGTGTGGTGGCTCACACCTGTAATCCTATCACTTTGGGAGCCCAAAGTGGGAGGATTGCTTGAGGCCAGGAGTTTAAGATTAGCCTGGGTAACTTAGTGACATCCCCTCTCTACCAAAAAATTAGAAAAATTAGCTGGACTTGGTAGTGTGTGCCTATAGTCCGAGCTACTTGGGAGGCTGAGGCAGGAGGATCGCTTGAGCCCAGAAGTTGGAGGCTGCAGTGAGCTATGATCACACCACTGCTCTCTAGCCCAGGCAACAGAGTGAGACCCTATCTCAAAAAAAAAAAAATTATTATCTCTCACAGTTCTGGGGCTGACTGAGCTCAGGTGGGCAGTTCTTGCTCAAGGTCCCTTTCCTGGCTACGGTTGACAGTGACTGGGCTTAGTGCCATCTGGAGGCTCATTCACATCTCCTTCTCCTGGGCTGGGAAGACTCAAAATGGCTGGGGTTGGGAGCGGCTGGGGTTGGGAGCAGCTGGGGCTCCTCCCTTTAAGAAAAGTGTTGACAGGAGCAGGTGAGTTAAGTTCATAATGTTTAGGTTTATGTAACAAGAGAAGCATTAAAAGGAGATGTTTTGCTGATGGGGGTTCGGGGGAACCTCTCTTGAGGATGTAGCCTTAACAATATGGCTTTCATTTACTTACACATAAGTGATAACCTAAAGAGATCAGTCCATGAATATCTACTTGACCCTTGGGACTAATTTCACTGATGTTTATTCTATACTAAAAGGGGGAAATAGTGTCGTAGAAAGTGACAGTTCATACATAACAATGCTGGAGGGTGGCTAAATCCACAAAGCTCAGTCAGACAACTGTGGGCCAAATGCTAACTCTATTTGCTGACCTTGGTCAAGTCACTCAGATTTTTTTCGAAAAGTAATTTATTTTTTTAATTGACAAAAATAATATATTTCATATACAACATAATGTAAAATATGTATACATTGTGGATTGGCTAAGTTGAGCTAATTAACATATGCATACCTCACTTACTATTGTTTATGGTGAGAACACTTAAAATCTTTAAGCTTTGGTTCTTCTATCTATAGAACAGAGATAATCTACTTCACAAGACAGTTGCAGGAATTAAATTTAATAATGTCCCCAGAATATGACTGCTATTACTATTTTGACTCTTCCCAATATTATTAGTCTCAGTTCCAGGATCTATAGGAATCAAAAGAATGAAAACACACCTGACTCATGGCAAGATATTTCCAGACCTCCCAACCTTGTCTTATACCTTTCTTGTGTTCTTCTGCCCCTGATCTTCCGGTTTTCATGTTGCTCTAAGTCCTCAAGTATAGTATCCTTAACGTGGCATCTAGGAAGTAGGCCTGCCCTGTGCCTTGATGTATTTTTCATTCTTTAGTATTATTCATTTGACCTCTCCCCTGACCTCTACTCAGAACATATATACCCTCAGTATAGCTGAGAGAAGCAATCAGATCAAATTAATCTGTAAGATATAAATAACTGATGCTTATTTTCCCTTCTAGGGATATTTGTGTTTTTGTAAAGGACCTTTTAACCCAAATAAGTCTCTGACTTAATGTTTGTTATTCCACATAACACTAGACCTCAGGGCATTACTACAGAGTGTTTCATACTCCTCTCAGTTTGGGACATGCTGGGTTAAACTGAGAAACAAGTGTCTTGACTGCAGAACTTCCTGGAGCCTAATATACTAAGTAAATCTCCAGGAAGGAGGATATACTGGGTAGCATTTCTCAAGCATATCTGACAAACTTTTTTAATGACTGGAGGAACGGTGTTCTAGGAAACACTGGTAGATATTGTGGAAGACGGTATTTTGGGATGGGAAGTCTAGCAGGTAAGTGGCAGGTTCTAGGTGGGTGCAGGTCCCCACCTCCCAGAGGTTTCCTTTCCTAAGCCTGTCATACTTATGATGACTTGATTCCTTCTGTACTTTTGAAACTAGAGAGTTTCTATGCAAGCTCCAGGACTTCTTACTATAGTTAACGCGGTTTGTTGGTAGAATAACATTGGAAACCATTTGTACACATCAGCCATTTGTAAATTGGGCATTTATAAACTACGGTTGTTTGTATGTTAATGGTTTTCTACTATAAATGATAATATAGTCTTAAAATATGAAACTATATTTTTAATCTGTTAAAAATAGATCATTTTCCAAACAACTAGAAAAATATAATAGTATTATGGTATCATACCCTAATTTTATCTCCTTATTTCTTTAAAATAAGTTCCTGGTTATATCTGAAAATGCTTTTCAAGGATAGTGAAGACTTAATATTTATGAACACTTAGTAAACCTTTCATGTTAAACTTTCATGTAATTTTGCCTGTACTAGATAATAAAAAATTTTAAAGCTAGAATTGTTTGTTTACATTGCCATCATATATTTAATTTTATTAACATTAAAGGAGACATCATGTTTGCTAGAAGCCACTAGTCAGAGACATTATAATAACACAGTGAATAAGTATTGCCTGGACATGAAAGTTTAATGTCTTAAATTACATAGTAGTTATTTTTGTGTTTTAATTTTCACATCCATTAATTTCTAATGATGCATAAAACATGCTTCTTAGAGCCCTTATACAATGAGAATCTTGTTACCTTTTGGATCCTGATAGGCCTCAGCAGTATCAACACTACATCACTTGCATGTTAACTGACACAAAGGTACGCAAAGAGTAATTGTTTTGTGACCATCAACATTGCATGGGCCATAAAAATGCATTTTAAAAAATTCATGTTGTATAAGGGAGCCTTCTTCACAATTTAACTTGGTTCTTTTACTATATTTTCTTCTCTTTTTATTCTTTTAATTTCTATTGTTTTAAAAACTGCACCCAAGATGCCTTTGCAGCTTCTCCTGGGGAGGCCCCTGCAGCATCCGAAGGGGCCGCCGCACCAGCTACCCCAACCCCTGTAGCAGCAGCACTTGATGCATGTTCAGGAAATGGTGGGTTTAAAGTCACGCGCCAGTCTGTTATTTTTCTGTCCTAATGTGAAACCCCTGTAATTAGATATGGCCATGTGTTTTTCTGATTTTATTTTCTTCTGAGTGTAAAGTCTCATTCATCATAACTAGATAAATAATGCCAGCATTTAAAACATTAAGATGATGGAGTGCATACTTATCAAAATTGGCAATTTCTTAAGATTGACAATTTTTGTCAGTACAAGTATGCTCTCTTAATGTTTTCTTTTTCTCTAATGCTATATTGCACTCTTTTGTAACATTGAGTTCAAATATATTGGCATGTTTTAATGAATTTTCAAAGCTACCAAATTGACTAATTAAGTAAGACTGAAAGATGACAATCTCTACTCCCAGCTTATAGGCTAATCTTATGGCACTTTGCAAAGTGTTTCCGTTTCTAAATTTGTGGTACCTACTGAGTTTTCTTTTTTCTTTAGAAAAGCATTCTAATCACTTACCCCTGCCGATAGGATAGCAGTTAAATCCAAGCAACCTCGCACCTAGCTAGTGTGTAAATATCTGTGTACGGTGACTCTTACCCCTAGGATGACGCTCTCTTGTCTCTTTCCTTACTGATGCTGTATGTGTCTCCACTTTCCTTTCCAAAAGACCCCTTTGCTCCATCTGAAGGTAGTGCAGAGGCTGCGCCCGAGCTGGACCTATTTGCAATGAAGCCACCAGAGACCAGTGTTCCTGTAGTTACCCCTACAGCTAGCACAGCCCCTCCAGTTCCCGCAACTGCTCCTTCTCCTGCTCCTGCTGTTGCAGCTGCCGCTGCTGCCACTACCGCTGCCACCGCCGCCACCACCACTACTACCACCTCCGCTGCCACCACCACCACCGCTCCTCCTGCTCTAGATATCTTTGGTGGTAATTTTCTGTTGTTGTTGAACTCTTTCCATCTGGTGGATTGAATTCTGGCCCTTGAGCTGTACTGCATACACAACTATTATTGCATGCAGACTATGTAATTAAATGGTTCTCTAGAAACCATTTGCTGCTTAATTCAGAGTTCTGCAAAGTGCTAATTCAGAACTGGGAAGTGATGCTGTTTCAGGCTTGTTCAAGTTGAGTAAAGGCATGTGTGTTCTTGGTCTTAGATTTGTTTGAGTCTGCACCTGAAGTCGCTGCAGCGCCTAAACCGGATGCTGCTCCTAGCATAGACCTGTTTGGTACAGGTAAAACCAAAGCAACCCTTTTTTTCAATTTCATTTTCTTAGATGTTTTCATGATTAAGCTCTTTGTACTCACCTGTGATAATGCATTTGTTAGATTTTTGACTTTGATTTCAGCTTTCTACTACTTACCTCTGCTTGGTTTTGGTTTGTTTCACTTTTGGAAGATGCTTTCTCCTCTCCACCACAAGGGGCCTCTCCTGTGCCTGAGAGTTCTCTCACTGCTGACCTCTTATCCGGTGAGTGCTTTGTAAGGTCAAGCCTTCAAAGATGTCTTGTGGGGGTTACTCGCAGAGAGGTGGATGTGACAACACGTGGGTTTGTCTTAAGTTCTTTTAAACTCAAAATTTATTTTGAAAAAAAGTCTGATTCTTTGGCCCATCACCAACTGATGAGGGTTAATATTTCACATCCTAAGCCTGATGAAAAGAGAAAACTTTTTTTCACACTAAAACCTCTGACCTTAAGGAGTCAAATTTTATTTTATTCTAGAAAGTATATATTTAAAAATCCATTTGTTTTTCCTAAACTGTTAAGAGTGTCCACAGTCTTCCTGACTGGAGTTAATCATGAAATCTCAAGATGCCATTTGTCAAGGCTTAAGGTTTTATTTCCCTCTGGGTGACGTGCACTGTTTCCTGTTCTGTGCTTCACTGCAGTGGATACATTTGCAGCACCATCTCCTGCAACCACTGCCTCTCCAGCAAAGGTGGATTCTTCAGGTGTGATAGACCTTTTTGGGGGTGCGTATCTCTCCTCCTTCAACACCTAGGAATCTTTTTTTTTCCTTCAGAATCATTTTTAGATCTTCTATTTCATTCTATTTCATCGTTTTTTCTTTCAACTATGTGAAGTTATTTCCATCTCTTAAATGTAAACTTAAGTTTTTAAGATCTTTTTCATTTCTTTGCCATCATCTTCATCTTCATCAGTTCACCATAATTTTCAGTGCATGACCTAACAAAACTAGGTAGTTTTTCATTTGCAGTCTTTATGTTTTCCACTTTTTGTTCATCCTAATATAGAATCACCTGATTGGAACTTCCTTCTACTGTTCTTCCTTGGTGATCTGGATCTGGCCTAAATCAACATCTCTAAGTTCTTAAAAGCAATACAAACATGAACTAGATAACTTAGAATTGAAAAGAAATAAGCCAGCTAAAACTGAAAGCATAAGCTCTAGATGTTGTGCACTGTTCTGTAGGGTTTATTTTTGTTGAGTCTAATGCTTTAAAATCCCTCCAGAGAATTCGAAGGATTGGAAAATGTGTTGCTGATTTAAATGTTTTAAATGTATTCTCCTCTTCCTTTGTATATTATCTGAAGTCAGAGAGATGTACTGAATTAACTCGAGCTACTCATTTGGATTATACGTCTAAAGCTTCTGTTAGCAGTAAATTTGTAGAAAAAAAGGTCTGAAGTGATTTCTTCATGAATACCCATAAATATATATATAGCTTTGGGCTAAAATATCATCCTTAGAAAGTTCAGTCCACATCGAGTACCTGCTGTACATTGAAGCACCATGGTGTACACCATGATGGATACATTAAGGGTGCAAAGATGTCACGGTCTCTGACACTAGAGGGCTCAAAAGTTGTGTCAAACAAACACTGAACCTTGATATATAGGTACAAGTAATGTTGCTGCTGCTCGAATTAAATTTATGAAAATTTTTAAAAGTTCAATAGAATTCTAAATGGAACAATTCTATATTATTACCTTTTGGTAAAAATTTTAAAACTTTGATCAGCTATTTTGATAGATGACAGGATTTAGTCCAAAAGTTTTATTTAAAAAAAAAAAAAGGAATTCTCTTAATCTTACAAAAAGGTGTTAATTCTTAAATATTTTAGAACTCTTTTCGAGAGAATAAACTGGTCAGAACATAATTTTGTTCACTCAATCATTTCGCAAACCCACAGGAGACAGCTCACCGTACAGTGTCATGCTTATGCATTTCTCTGCATAATACTTAAATTACTTACTGTTTACACTCTCTTACTTTTCTGCTGCCTAATGGATAATGGATAGATGCATTTGGAAGTAGTGCTTCTGAACCCCAACCTGCATCTCAGGCTGCTTCTAGCTCATCAGCATCGGCAGACCTCCTAGCTGGTAATTAATTAAATAAATAAAACGGTTTTATAGAAGCTAAGTTTGGGTATATTTTTATAAGTAACAGATATTACATAAATTGCAGGGTACATGTTTTCCTTTCAAGACATGAAATTGAAAAGACATTGTATAATAGAAGTTTGATTATTTCCCAGGGTTTTATGCAATTAGTCTCAAAAATCACATGTATGAGCCACCTCTGTGGCTTCTTGGAAGCTCCTAATCTGCCTGACTTTCAGTCAGCATGTTTCTTTTTGTTTATTAAAAAGATAACATGCTTATGTAGCAATTTTTATCTTGTAATGTCTATGCCTATCTTTTTTTTTTTAAGGAATTTGTGGAAAAATGTACCATGGTGTTTCACAGTTGGTTTTGTAATATATGAATCACTCTACGAGAAACTGTTACAGATTCCTACCATGGGGTCAGAGCTGCTATTACATATGCCACTTTTTTAAACAAGCTGACAGGTTTTTCCATGTGAAAACTCACAGAGTGTTCCCAGTTCAACGGGACCATCGTGTGGAGTAGATTGGTACAATGTGCCTAGGATTATTGCTTACTGCCAGGATAATATAGATAGAATTAAAGGAAACAGTTCAAGGACTCTAAGACAGTAAAAGCCAAGTATTGCTCTTCCTTGGGGGCAAGACAAAGTATGCTTAATGATAGCTTGACCTAGAAATTATTGTTTTTATAAGCAAGGCATTTGCCAGTTGCAGACCACAGTAGTAAGTGTAGGTTCAGATTATGAAATTCACAAGGTGCTCTTGGTTTATCTCACTCTGATTTTAACTAAGAAGAGTACATAACAGGAAGCACAGCAGTAGTATTACACAGAACTCAGACACTCCAGTGTAGCTTCCAGGGTCACTCTGCAGTCGCCACAAGGGATGCATTTTTGTCCTAAGGTTGACAAGGAACTGATAAGGGAAGCCACCACGTCTGGAGTCTCTCAGCTAAAATACCCTGCTAGCCACATAGCTCTTGATAGGGCAAGTGACTCGTTCCCATGTTTAGTGAGGCTGCAGTCGTAAATTATAAGTTATACAATGAACAGTCCTGATACCATATACAGCCGGCTAAGGAACATTCATTTTTGGACTAATAATGAATAATGGCAGATCCTTCAGGACTCTGATCAGCCTTCAGAGTTGTAAGAAATTTGGCTTGAGGTCAAATCCTTCCTCAAGAAGCTGGAGGACAGTCACAGCCCTGCTCTTAACCTTTCCTTCCATCAGCAATTCAGACTGGTTATTTAACAGTCTTTCCCTGGGGCAATAATACTTTTGTGTCTTTCCTATCCTCCCCAAACTACCTTGATCACACATGACACTCTCCTGTGCTGAATTCATCATGCCAGTGACTGCCAGCTGGTATTTTCCTGAATGATGAAGAACCAAGGCCCCACCATGATGTCGTTGCAGACTTTGAAAGCTGCAAACCTGATAAGAGGCAGTGCACTTAACTCAAACCACAGCTGGTTACTTGGGGAAAAAATACTAGCTTGCCTGGCTTTTTTCCTGGCCTAGATGTTCTTCACAGCAGCTTGAAATTGGCCACAGAAACTTTTAGGCTGTTACTCAACAAATAAACTTAATTCAAATTTTCAAGCTTCAGCAATAAAATTTTAACATGCCACAGAAATAGCATGGTTTTAAATGGGTATTTGGCAGGAGCATGACCTTGTTAATTTTTAAACGAGATTACTGATTACAAAGCTTTTGCTTTGAAGTTATAAGTAAGGTTGAAATGGGACATGAAATCAAATGTTCTGACTTTTTGCATAATTCTAAAAAGTCTTTCTTTCCTCCTGGGTATCCCTTCACCTGTCACAGATCGCAAAGGGAGTTTCGAAGCCTACCAGACAAGAGCCTGGCAGAGTGGTCAGCCACTGTTGACCATTTCCAGTGCTGCAAAGCCACATTGTGTACTTCAGTGTCCACTGTGGTCTCTCTGTGTTCTCCAGGGTTAGAGATATTTTGAGATATTGTGTTTCCAAAAGAGCCCAGGATAGTAGGAACTGCAGCAGAGAGGCCAGTCAAAGCCTGTGAGAAAAGAGAATGTGCCATCCAATTCCAAGTCAGAGGTTAGTGACAGAGCCAAGAGATTGGATTCTGGGGATTAGGATAGGATCTAAAACACCTCTGGGACAAGAAGTACCTAAGCCTCAACTGCACAGCTTGGTATATGGATAGGTCCAGCAGGGGAAGTGTACAAAAAGTACAGATTAGGTCATTCACCAAATATAAGCTTAAATTATTTAATTGTGTTGCCCATTCTGAAATCCTGGTAAAATGGGGTATAAAAGAGGAGAAATCAGTGGTATAAGTAACTATCATTTACATAGGTCTTATTTACTATGCACTTTCCATTTCTACTATATCACGTGACTCTTTTAGTGGTATTGTGTATACTTTCTTATTTTTCTGTTCAAATAAATTAATATTTAATGTAAATAGGTATAGATGGGTTTTAATGTCTAGTTTGCTTTCAGAACAATTCTTTTAATTTAAACATATGTGAATGTCTGATTTACTTGGCATGAGGCAAACTAACTCTCCTTTCACCTTACGGCCTGATGTAAGGAATTTTAAATTACTTTTAATTTCTGGAGGTCTTAATTTTGGGGGCCAGCTTTTCGTACTTACCCCTGTTTTGCTTATAGAAAAACATTTCTCATATCTATTCAAGTACCAAAGCATGAGAAGTCATGTTCTCACTAAAGAACATCATGGAATGTTAATATAACTCTATCCTGTGGACTAGAAGCAACTTTCCTAGCCAGAAAAAAAAAGAAAGAGAGAAAGAAAGAATTTAAAACACTGCTAATATACACACCATATAAAATCATAGTCACATTTATATGTGTAATTTAGCTGATAGCTATTTCTGAGTTTTCATATTATGCATACATTTGTGTTTAATGCGTATCATGTGGAACACATATTTGGGGCACTGTGCATGGTAATTTGCAGTGAATACTTCTGTCTGTGTTTATGTGGGAAAGGATCAGCTAAGTCCACAGTCTATTGAAACAAAGAGGAACATTTTTTTTAAATTTTTATTTAAAAAAATTAAATGAGCCTAAGCACAGATAATAAGCCCACAAATGTGATGAGATTCAAAGTAGGAATTGGAACCAAAAAAAAAAAAAAAAAAAAAAGAGGGAGAAGAGAAAGAATTGTATTTTGTGAAGGATTCTCTATGATCTTGGATTATTGACTGTTAGAAATAAAACTAGTTTGTGAAATAATAAAAAAGAAAAATAATACGCAGGCACTGTCAGGGGAGGATTAGACTGTCCAAAAGAAACCTTGGTCAATGGACTGAGGACTTTTACCCCATGCTAAGATTAGATTTTTTTTTTTTGATGGAATACATTTACATGTAAATCATAAGGGCAAGGCAGTAAATATATGGTATAATTTATTATTAAAGTAGTTTTTAGAGATTTTTAACCCAAAAATTAAGAACCATCTTAAAATTGAGGAGAAGGCTTTATCAAAAATTCTTATGCATTTTAAAAGCAGAAAACAAGGACTAAATGGATAGTCTCTTAAGAATGGACATATCTGTCATAAAAACTGGTTATTCTTTATTCAAATTCAGTTCTAGAACTGTCAGATAATAACAATTTCAGAACTGAACTGTATTTGAAGTATCATCATAGTCTTCTTCTACCACTTCAGTAAAAATTTCAATTTGTTTGGCACACGCAGTAGAGTGAAAGAAGAGAAAATTCTGGAGAAGGCAACCATTGTGGCCAATGAAGACAGACCAAAAGAATAATTCTCAAAGTAATGAAAGAAAGGAATGAAGGGAGGAAATGAGAAAGGGAAGAAGGGGAAGGGAGAATTGGTTAATATAACAACAAAAAAAGAGTAATTCTCTCCAAGCCATTGAGATTTCTGGTAAGATACAGACATCATCCATATCTCAGATGGAGTCTGGCTGAAAACTTGAAAGTTAAGTCTATAACTAAGGAAATATTATTTCACACAGTGAAGGGTAAAGCTGTCAAACTCTGCTCAAGATATATCAACTGAAGGCCGGGCGCGGTGGCTCACACTTGTAATCCTAGCACTCTGGGAGGCCGAGGCGGGCGGATTGTTTGAGCTCAGGAGTTCGAGACCAGCCTGAGCAAGAGGGAGACCTCGTCTCTACTAAAAATAGAAAGAAATTAATCGGACAACTAAAATTATATAGAAAAAATTAGCCGGGCACGGTGGCGTGTGCCTGTAGTCCCAGCTACTCGGGAGGCTGAGGCAGTAGGATCGCCTGAGCCCAGGAGTTTGAGGTTGCTGTGAGCTAGGCTGACGCCACAGCACTCACTCTAGCCAGGGCAACAGAGTGAGACTCTGTCTCAAAAA
>NW_012136858.1:1479956-1484675 GCF_000956105.1 Propithecus coquereli | reverse complement strand
AAAAAAAAAAAAAAAGATATATCAACTGAAAATATAGATGTTTGAAAGATGTAGACAGATTCCAGGATGACAAAGGTAAAATTATTAAGCGAAGTTAGGTGTGTTGAAGGATATGCCTAACTTCTGAGGTTGACATTAAGCAGGATAACCATGTTCTTCCATAACAGACACAATTTTGAGGTGACTACACCATAAATATATACTAGTATAGAAGCGTGCCACATCCTGTCTTTATTTTTTTTTATTTCTGCATATTATGGGGGTACAAATGTTTAGGTTACGTATACTGCCCTTGCTCCCCCTCCCCATCCTGCCTTTAATTCCAAAGGTAGGGGACAATATTGGCCAGCCTTATGAAGCCCTTTGTAGTTTTGCATGTGTTCTCTTAGCCACATTACACAGATGACTTTTTAGCAGGACCACAGGAGTCTTTGAACTGACTTTAAAATAACAAATGTGTTCGGTGTGGGATTAAAAACTGTAATAACAACTTCCACTAACTGGGAAGGTCTACAGAGGATCAATTAATTCTGTCATCCTGTGTGGGAGTGTCTTTATCTATCAATAGTTTTAAAACTCCACTTTCCCAACCAAAGTGATAGGCTGTGCTGTGTAGACTGTGATGGTCAGGTTTGATATATCTGTATCAATAGACTTCGTTAAGTGTATGGGCTGTTTCCCTTTAGACAGATACATTCATAAGGCCGGTCATCTGTGGTAAAAGGCAGTGTGTCTGCAGATGGTTGAGTATGTGAAGATAGTTGGCTGTTCATAGTGTAGGACAGTTCAAATATGACTCCAGGCCATCGAGAGCCTGCTGATTATTACCTTATTTCCAATTCCATTCCATAGAATACCTTTCTTAATATAAAACACAACTATATAGAAAGATTAGTGGTTTGGGTTTTTCTAGTAACTCTATTTTCCAGGGCTCTAAAACTTTTCAGTTACATAACAGGAGGAGTTCCCCAAACTCTTCATTAATGTCTAATTTCCCTGTTCTTCATTTAGAGTATAACAATTGATTTTTAAAAGATAATCAGTTGATCATTTTATATCACCTAATAAGCTGTTTAATTATTCTAGGTTTGTGAGGGCACCTACTTCATAAGAACTGAATATAATAGAAAAAAAGCCATCCTGCCAGGTCTCTTTCAAATTTAAAATGTGTAGGAAGGACACAGCTCCAGCGTTATTTCTGGATGTGGGAGAGAGGCCTTTTAGTACGGTGGTGAAGAGCCCAGGCTCTGGAGAACTCCTGTGTGGAATCCTGGATCTGCCATTTGCCATTGTGTGATCTTGAGCAAATTATTTAACATCCCTGACCTCAGTTGAACCTTATGCAATTGTTGTGAGGATTACATAAGCTAATATGTGTTTTAGGTTGAACCATATAAAATTGCTGTTTTTGTAGGACCAAAATGGTCAAATATCAGCAATTCACGTGATTCATATGGTTCAACCTAAAAAAGAAAGCTTAAAACAGTGCCTGGCACTTTGTAAGTCCCATGCCAGTGTTGGCTTTACCTGTCATTTTCACCTATGGGTGTAATTTTACCATAAAGTAAAACTTAGTTGCACTAAGTAGAGGGCCTGGATAAATGCACACATTTTCCACTTTTTACTGAATCTCGGCTAGGTGTGTTAACTTCTCTTCTAGCCATGGAATGGAAGGATTGAATCGGATGATCCTAAGGCCCTTTCCAACAGTAATATGCTAGTATTCTAAAATAAATTGTCCTTTCCTTGGCCAAGTTTTAAGAAACTGAGAGTCAAGAACAGTTGTGTCCACATTCACCTGTGTCAAAGAGAACCATACACCATAGAACAATTGTCTAAATTAACCACAGCCATATTTTGACTTGAGATGTGGGGATAATGTTTCAAAAAAAATCAACATTAACACAGCCATCAATCTCCCTAAAGTCAAAATGGTCACATCCACAAAAATAAGTACTTTTAGCACATTTTTGTTTCATAATGATATTAGTTCTTACTCATCTGGAGAATGTATTTTCTTCAGTAAAGAAAGTTACATGATGCTTATATCATTCGAATACTAAAATCACTTAAAGTAACCATCGTGAACTATAAAGATCATCTTCTAATAAATTGCAATCTTTCTAAATTGCAATTTTTCCATGCATATATAGGGAAAGCCTAAATACACGTCACTGTTAATTTCCAGGAATAGCCATGACTTGAACAATATTGCCACCTGCTTTAGAAAATAGTAACTGGAGAGTTTTAGTGGAAGTTATTTTAAAAATTATAGATTAGTTTTATAGAATGTAAGCTTAAGGATGTTTTCGAAATGATCTTTGTTTTTGCAAGCAGTTTGTGAAGACGAGATGATATGGCTAAATTTGAAAGGAATATATGCCCAAGCTATGTATAAGAAAGACTTCTAGTAGTAGTAAATTCTTTTATAATAGGCCATCATCTAGTGTCTTAAGAAATCACTTCCTTCACAGGTTGTACAGAAGCAACACAGAGTGACCTCCACCTCTGTTTTTCTGTGTTCACTAAGAGAAAGTATTTGCTTCTAGCCTTCAAAGGATAAATATTTAATTTGAGGTTTGATTACTTTACAGTAGTCTTTGATTTCTCCTCACCTTTTCTGTTCAAAAGTGTCCTTCGTTCAATAAACATTAAATCGGTGTTTTTAGGCGCCATGCTAGATATTAGTAAAAAACAAGAAAAGAAGATACAATTCCTGACCCCAAAAAGCCATCCAGTGGGTTGGAGCTGGAGGGGATGGGGATACAGACATACGATGGGACTAGGATGGGGCTATCTATGTACCAGGTGCTGTGGACTCGTGGTGTGTATATGGGAGTGTGGGTGGGGAGCTGAAGTTGGTAGCAGTGGGTAGCAGTATAAGGGCAAGGAAGTCCTCCCAGAGCAGGCATCTGACACTCTGCATGTGGCGGGTTACGGCCACAGCCTAGTTTGCAGGGATGGGAAGGACCAGTGGGCAGAGACAGAAGGACCTGATTGCCATGCAAAGGAATTTGCATTACGTGAATCTGAAAGTTATGGAGAGCCAATAAAAGATTTCAAAGAAGTAACTTAGTCACAAATTTCCCTTCAGAAAGATTGCTCTGGCTGCACTGCAGAAACTATATTGGAGGAAGTCCAGACTAGAGACAGGATGTTTCCCTTCCCAGAGACTATTTAGGAATCCTGAGAGCAGTGCTGGGGGCATGCGCTGGTGGTACCAGCAGTGAGACTAGAACATGTATAAAAGTCATTAAGGAGGATTTGATGCACATTTTTCTGATTTGTATTTTATTGTAATACTAAGCCAACTAAAAGTTTTGCAGCTAAACATTTTTGATACCTGGTATTATGATTTGAAGAAACATAAAATTCAATGTAATGAAGATAATTGTATGAATTTTAACCCTAGTGATACTTTCTTTGCTTTATGTACTCCATTATAATAATAGATTTGGTTGCCATAGGTTCTCTTAATAAGGGTGTATATATTCTTGTGTTGTATCTTATTTCTAATTAAATTAAATCTCTCATTAATACGTGACCCGTATCAAGATATTGTACTTTAAAAAAGAACTTTCCTGGTTTCATTGACTGCTAATCTACCTTCACTTGATTCCTTTTTGGTTTTCCATAACTTTTTCTAACTTGTTTTTATAACCTTTACCCACCTTTAGTTTTTTCTGCTTATATTTTTCTGAAAATTTTTTTCAGGATTTGGGGGTTCTTTCATGGCCCCTTCTCCGTCACCGGTGACTCCAGCTCAAAATAACCTGCTACAGCCCAATTTCGAGGCAGCTTTTGGAACAACGCCTTCAACTTCTAGCAGCAGCTCCTTTGATCCATCAGGTGAGGCAGTGACTTTCAAACATTCTTTTCATTTGTCTTGATAATACTATATACCACCTAAGGTTAGTATGTTACCAGGAAATTTACAGCAAGCAAATATTGAATCATAACCTGGTTTTTAAAACTTCAATACATCTCTCATTCTGTAATTAAATAAAAATTTCCAGTACATTCTGGTAGCTTTAAGAATAACCTGCGATCCTTTCTGTGTTTCTGTTTTTGATTTTAAGCAGAAATCTAACTTAACACGTACACCATCTATTTGCATGAGCTCACAGGCACTTGGTTTAGAGATGTTAAGGAAAAACAAATGCTTTGCACTAAATCTTTGCATAGTCTCTGAATATGTGAACACTCCCAGTGCTGTTGCTTACACCCTCTGAAGCCTGCATGACCCTCAGTTTTATGAAATTGAGACACAGAGAGTATTCTTTGCCTGCCTTTAACCTTTCATCACCGCTGTCATTTTGTTTGTATTCTCTTCCATTCTGTTCTTCCCATGCTGGGTCCTTACTACAAATTTTCAATTGGTGAGTTTTTGGCAATTAAATGTGTTTCAGAAACACCCTAACTATATCCCATGCCTGACAATTTGTTTGCTTCTATTGCCAGTGCCTAGTTGAATGCTGTCCTTTTTCACTTTAGAATTATTGTATAGTAGTGTTTATGGTAGATATGCATAGTTTTTTGATAAAATTTAACAACCACAAAGTTTTTGACATAGATAAGATATTAGAAGTATCTTATGGAAATACTATGAGTCTGCATTTTGAGTGATCTTTTTGCATTTTAGAACTGAACAAATGGTGATTTATCATAAGATGATCGGGAAACATCAAGGATGGCATTTGATTCCTAATACTTAAAATA
>NW_012136858.1:1473985-1476301 GCF_000956105.1 Propithecus coquereli | reverse complement strand
TGGGTAATCATTTCTATATATGGTGTTCAGTTAATATACACTTTATTCTATTGTGCAATGCCAAGATTTGGTAAGAAGTAAACATTAACATCATCCTCTAACAGTGCAGTCCGCAACCCCTGAGCCATGGACTGGTAACGGTCTGTGGCCTGTGAGGAACTGGGCCACGCAGCAGGAGGTGAGCTGTGGGTGAGGGAAGCTTCATCTGTGTTTACAGCTGCTCCCCATCACTGGCATCACTGCTTGAGCTCCGCCTCCTGTCAGGTCACTGGCAGCATTAGATTCTCACAGGAGCAAGAACCCTACTGTAAACTGTGCGTGCGAGGGATCTGGGTTGCGCTCTCCTTATGAGAATCTAATGCCTGATGATCTGAGTGGAACGGAGGCAGTTCCCCGCCACAGTCCGTGGAAAAATTGTCTTCCATGAAACCAATCCCTGATGACAAAATGGTTGGTGACCGTTGCTCTAACATATCAGCACTGCAACTGATTAGGGCCTTTGTACTGGCTGTTCCCTCAGCCTGATTCCTCCCCAAGATCGTGCTCAGCCTTGCCTGAGTCTCACCTTCTCCATGAGGCCCTCCGCAAGCACCCTGAGTAATACTATCCGCCCCGACTCTCAGCATACCCGCATCCCCTTTACCCTGCTTTTCATTTTCCTTTTTCCGTAGGTTTTCCATATCGCCTTCTAGCAGTCTGTATAATTTATTTTTTTGTTACTTTGTTGTTTCCCATGTCTCACACCATTAGAATGCAAGTTCCTCCAGGATGAGGATCTTTAATTGTTTTCTTCCCTAGTATGTCCCAAGTCCCTAGAACAATGGCTGGAGTATGTAGAGGCTCAATAAATATTTGCCGAAGTCACAAATGAATTGAGATTAGAGTAGCATGATTAAGCCAGCTGTGTCGGAGGTTTCCAAGACCACCACCCACATTCACAGGTTCACTAGGACTCATGGGACTCAGCACATCCTTGTGCTAAGATTTATGACAACAGCACAGGGAAAAAGACAAGCAGGGTCTGGAAGAATCCACACGCAGACTTCCTTATGCTCTATCTTTCCCATGAGGAAAAGAACACATACTTCTCCCAGCAATGAAAATACAGCAACATGTTTCTGCCCAAGGATGCCCTTTAGAGACTCAACACACAGGGTTTTTATTGGACACTAATCACGTAGGCACTCTCTGCTTGGCATATACCAAAATTCCGGACTTGCAGAAGGAAAGCAGGTGTTCTGCATAAACCAGATTGTTTGTACAGTTTAGGCACAGTGAGCTACCCTTATCACTTAGGGAAAGTTTATCTCAGTGTCAAGAACAGTTTACTACCCAAGCTCCCAGACACCAGCCTCACAGGCCTTTCTAAGATAGCAGCAGTCTCGAGCCTGCTATGTTTACTCTTTTGTAGACATGAATTAGCATTTAAATATGATCCTTATGTCTAACAAGAAGTAAAAGAAAATTTTAAATTTTTGGATATGTTTCCTAATATAGCTTCTTTTTTGTATAACTGAATGTAGTCATTCCTAAGCAAAATAATAACTTTTTCTAGACCTCTGATTCTTTGATCTTTTAAAAGTCGTATCATATAACCTGAGTATAGAGGTTTAAATTCTTTTTTCTTTTATCCATTTATAGATCTTGGAATTTCTGGTACCACATCAAAAAAGTAAGTGTCTTGAAATTATTTGGTTTCCTTTTGCCAATATATTTCTATTAATTTGAGACTATCTAACATTGTACTTATTGGAGTAATTATTCATTCTCAAGCTAGGTAATTTCACCATTGGTTTTGGACTTTTGTTATTGTTATTCTACTGGAACCTCCAAACTGTTACTTTGCAATGAAAAGAAATAATCTATTTCAATCTCCAATATTGTCACTAAGTTTTATCTAGAAATATTTGGAAATTGTGGCTTGAATATTTTAATAGCTTTAAATTCTAGATTCATTGCAATGCTCCTACCTAACATTGATTTTTAAGAGTCTTTCATAGAGTATCAATTTTAAGGAAGGATAGTAAGAATGATAAACCATATGCTCCTTTTTTAAGTGTATATTTTGTCATTGATATTGGGATACATTTTGCAGTAGATGGTGTCTTACAATCACTGTAAGGTAGGTGTAGTCGTGATGCACTTGTGTGTGAAACCGTCTGTTGAACCCTCTAAGATCCAGAAAGTGCCATCATCAAGGCATCTTAAATTCAACAAAATATAGGTGTACAGTATTTATGACAGATTTGTAATTTTTTATAACTAATGAGAAATTCAAGTGAATTTTCTGGCATAGTTTTCTATTATAGGTGATAG
>NW_012136858.1:1471256-1473820 GCF_000956105.1 Propithecus coquereli | reverse complement strand
ATACATATGAGAACACCAAAAAGCTCAGAGAGTAACTTTCCGAAAGCCACACAGCTAGTGAGGCAAGTGGCTGAATTGGAGCCCAATTCTGGCTGCAAAGTCTGTGTTCCTTCCTGTACATTATACAGATTCTTTTTCCATCTTTGCTCATGTTCATTAGTATTTCCATACTTTTTGAGCAGAAATACGTAGACATGTTCTTCTTGGTGTTGTAATCACAAAAAGTGTGAATTACATGCCTTCTTTTGTAAGATTGTATATTCGTTTGTTTCCATAGTTTTCAAAAGACAATTTCACTTGAATTTTGCATATGGTATTTTTTTCAACTATTCTGAACCTAGTCTATTTGATTTCCAGTGTTTGATGGTCTAGGTGATCTTTTGATGCCAACCATGGCACCAGCTGGGCAGCCTGCACCTGTCTCAATGGTACCACCCAGTCCCGCCATGGCAGCCAGCAAAGCCCTTGGGAGTGATCTTGACTCATCCCTTGCCAGCTTAGTGGGCAGTGAGTAATCGAGTTTCCTTTAACTCAGCCATAGGTGAATTGGTGTTTTCTTCCTTGCTATCTTATGTTTTGTTTTTGGATTCATTTATGGGTAAGTATATCAAGGACTAGATAGAAATACATAGTGCTTTACCCAGTGCAGTTCCTTGGAAGACAAACAGCTGCTATGCCATTGTCTCATAAGCAATACCCATGCCATTTTTAGTCTAAATTACCAAAGATATAATTAGGGAGCATATACAAGTACGAAACCAAGTACATTATGTGTAATAAGGAATTAGTTTTTCCATTTCTTTGGAAATAAGAACATTGAGTAACTTATATTAAATTCAGTATATTTACAAATTTATTATCCAAATGAGTTTCACTCATTCCTTTAACAAATATTTATCGAGTACTAAGCATTATTCCAGGGTCTAGAAATAAATGAGTGAACAAAACAGATAAAAATTTCTGTTCTTATGGAGCTTGGGAAGGGCAGAGACAAACTTTAAGATAAGTAAATTCTATAGTATGTTAGATCATAAGTTCCATGGGGGGTAAAAACAGAACAGACAGAGGGGAGTTGGGAGTGCTACAGGGTGAGAGTTAGAGTAAGCCTCACTGAGGAGGTAAAATTTGAGCAAAGATTTTGAACGTAAAGGAATGATTATATGGCTGTATGAAAAACATTTTCAGGCAAATGAAATAAATAGTCAGTGCAAAGACATTGGGGAGAAATTTGCCTGGCAGATTCAAGGAACATGAAGGACTGACTACTGGCTGGAGCTGAGTAAGTGAAGGAGAGAGTCCTAGGAGACGAGGGTAGCTATTATTGTAAAGGTTGGCCTTTGCTTTTAACTCTAAATTTGATTTTTTTATTAAGGTGAATGGGTTTGTCATCGCAGATATATTTCATTATTTAAGTCAGTATCAAAAGTTGAAGAGATCATTGGTACAGACTTCTTTACTTATGCATTTTCCTATGGATGTACTTTTTGTTTCTCATTCATTACGTTTCACCTGAACAACCATGAAAATGCTTTTATAACACCCATGGAGAGGTTATTTGAATGTTTCCCCCTACTCTAAAATTTCATCTCACTGAATGGTTGCTTTTTGTAGATACTAGAGTGTACTACCTAGATCCCCTTTCAGAAATAAAGGACTCATACCTCCAGCTACCAGCACACAGCCTTTAGCTGTCAACCACCTTTGAGAATTATCCCAGCTGGAAAAAGCTAACCTGTTAGAGCAATAGCCAAACAATTTTGAAAAATTTGAAGGACTGATGTTTTCCAATCTCAAAACTTCTACAAAGCTACAGTAATCAGGATAAATGGTATAAGGATAGACACATAAACCAATAGAATAGAATAAAAAGTCCAGAAATAAATCCTCATATATAAAGTCAAATGATTTTTGAGAAGGGTGCCAAGACCATTCAACAAGGTAAAAGACAGTTTTTTCAAAAAATTGTTCTGGAATAACTGGATAGCCTCATGAAAAAGAATGAAGTTGGACCCCTTCCTTATACCAAGAAAATTAATTCAAAACTGATCACAGAACTAAATGTAAGAGCTAAAACTATAAAACACTTAGAAGAAAATGTAGGAGTAAATCTTCGTGACCTTAGATTATGTAATGTTTGGTTTCTTAGATATAACACCAAAAGTACAAGCAACAACAGAAAAAAAATAGATAAAACTACATCAAAATTAAAAATTTTTGTGCTATAGGTGATACCATTAAGAAAGTGAAAGGACATACCACAGAATTGGAGAAAATATTTGCAAATCATTTAGCAGATAAGACACTTGTATCCAGAATAAAGAACTCCTCCAACTCAATAATGAAAAGATAAATAATGTAATTTTAAGATGGGAAAGGATTTGAATAGACATTTCTCCAACAAATATACACATGGCCAATATGCATATGAAAAGATGGTCACCATTAGTCATCAATGAAATGCAAATCAAACCCATATAATCTCCATCTCAGAGCCTTCTTCCCAGGGGACCTGGCAACAGAGGCACAAGCCCTCAGTTTAGCAGTCCCATCTGCCACAGAAATAT
>NW_012136858.1:1469864-1470164 GCF_000956105.1 Propithecus coquereli | reverse complement strand
GATCTTTTTGCATTTTAGAACTGAACAAATGGTGATTTATCATAAGATGATCGGGAAACATCAAGGATGGCATTTGATTCCTAATACTTAAAATAGTGTTTAACTTAAATATACTCTGAAAATTAGAACCAGAGGAGATTGCTGTGATGAAAGAGAAAAAAAATCAAAATTGTTACTTCCAAAATATGATCAATTGGCCAGGCAAAGTAGCCTCACAACTGTACTCCCAGCACTTTGGGAGGCTGAGGAGGATCACTTGAGGCCAGGAGTTTGAGACCAGCCTAGACAACATAGTGAGAC
>NW_012136858.1:1438701-1456748 GCF_000956105.1 Propithecus coquereli | reverse complement strand
TTTCGAATAAGTCTTTAAAAAGGCCTTTTAAATCCAGAATTTGCCACTAAGCAATACTAATAGTATTAATTAAATTACAATCCGTATATAGTTTCTACAGGAAAATACATTCTGTGCTCAGACCTGGGTTCTCAAAACGTTTCCTTTGGTCTCCCCACTCTCTCCACACTTTGTGGTGTTTGTAAGAGAGCAGGAAATCTACGCTCTTATGTTCTCTGCCTTTGGTGAGTTCACAGTCTAAAAGAAGTTAACATTAAGAACTGGTTTCTAACAGATAACCGTGAGAACATTACCTATTGTATCTAGGTATTTATCTCTATAAATTTTTCTATGCATTATTTTAAAACAGTACTTGAGAACAGTTTTTGCCTTTAGCTATACATTAAAGAGTTTTATTTTAATGTTTACAAAGGATACTTAGTAGAAAACTGCAAGTCTCTCTTAAACTGACCTATGCCTAAGATGACCATAACATATATTTCCAAACCAGGACCGTGTGAGGGTCAAAGGGACTCTAATTATCACCCAGGACCCCAAGCATTTACTTGTGCCTGGTGGCGCAGACGCTGAGACCCTAAGCAGGTAGCACTCTGGCCTAGGGGTCGCACTCTATTCTTAGATACGGAATCATTTGAGAGCCTCTGTTTTGCTGTGGGTAGGGAGAAAGAGATTCAATAAAGGTAAATAAAATCTCTAAAGAAAGAAAAAACTTCTTTAGAATTGATCTTTTCAATCTGTTCCTACTAGGTAATGACATTAAATCTCACAATGTATATTATCATTAGCAAAGAAGAGAAATTACTTTTCCAATTCTCTTCTATGCAAAATTAGTGAGGCCCTATGTGCTGCTTTGAGGATACTTTAGTGGTGCGCTAATCAACAGGTAAAATTTTTTTTCACAGGGCGGTGTCAGAACCATCACTAGAATAGCATGGTCTGAAGTGGAGTAAAGGGGCTTAGAAGCAATGGTGGCGAGAACACTGATATCCGGCAGATCAACTGTAGGTTAAAAAAAAAACGATGAGAGCCTGAAGTGAGGATAGAAGGGTAGAAAAGAAAGCAAATTCTCGGGTAGACTCCACCCACCTGGGGATCATTGTGAAGGGGGCAAGCAGGGGAGGTGACTCAGGTTTCTATATAGGGCAGTTTGCTAAATAAAAGAGGCCATTAACCCAGAAAGGATCAAAGGAGAAGCACTTTAAAAATAGTATTAAGTAGGAGAGAACTTCCTTGGCCATCACCCACCTCCCCACCCCGAGATCAAGGTTTTAACTGTACAAGGTTAAGAATGCATCAGGTACTTAACTAACTATTTTGTGTCTACAGGATAGGAAAACTGCCAACTGATTGGCAGGCACTGTCACTGAGACTGAGATTAATATTTTCATATTTTTTTTTTACCCCTAAAGTCCTTGTTTATGAAGCAGAAAATTTCTAATTATTGGTAATTAAACTCCAGAAAGTTAAATATGGTAGGTTTTAATATAAAATATCCATAGAGCTGTGGAAAGAAAAAATAGAACAACAAAAACAATTTATTACAATGGCAGAGTTATATGTAGTTTTATTTCCTTTATTTTCCTTCACTTTTTACGCCACTAGATAAAGGCTCTTTTATATATAATTATTTTAGCTTTATTAATTCTTAGTATTATCTATAGTCTTTTGTAAATTCACTATCATTTACTCTGTTTTCTTTTTACAAAGCTCTTCTTTCTTAACAGAGCTCTGGCTTTGCTTATACTTAAGAAATCATTCTGAGGGCCTCTGGCATAAATGCCCCTGCACCCACCGCCATCCCCTCATAAAACATCTCTTCCATCTTTTATTCCTTGATAGTCTCTTTCTAAGAACATTCAAGAAAAAGAAGAGCGACACCAGAAACTTGTGCTTCAGAAGCAGCAAAGCAGTGCTTCCAAATTTTCCTGGTAATCTGCAGGCCTTTGCTTTTGAGAAAGATGTACAAGGAGTAGATGTGGGAATAGAAATCTTTTTGCTGCCCACTAAGGATTTTATTGATAGATGAGAACTAAGGTTACTTTTCCAACCTTATTTCAAATTTCCTTTTTTTGCTGCTTAGAAATACAGACATAAAATTTTTCAGATCACAGAACCCAAATAGATCTAGCAACCTTAACAGGACTTGAATACTTGAAATGTGTCTGCTAACAGGCTCTGTCATCATGCCAATTAGCAGCCCTATGTTTCTTGGGTTACTTACTCCTATTTTCCAATGCATAGCAGACCTATTAAGTTTTCATCATAAAAACTGGAAAGATACTTGCAATTGAGAAATACGTGCATTTTGCAGGAAGGTCACTGTTAAAACTTTGGGCAAAATAAATTTAACAATTTATTGGAACAGAGAACAATTCATGAATCAGGCAGCACTCAGACCCAGAAGAGGTTCAGAGAGCTCTGACACTGCAGCATTGGGAGCGAGCTTTGGTAGGCTGACATGGAAGTAAGACAAAATATGTTTGATTGGTTAGAATAGAAAAATCCTAGTTAGAAGTTAGTTGGTGATTTCTGATTGGTAAAGTGTCTAGTTAGAGGTTAGTTAGCAGTTTCTGATTGATAAAGTCTCTGGTTGCATTTTATCCTTTTGTGGGGTTTCTGTTTGCTTATGTAGGAGCTTAAAATGCTAGAGCTGTCCCAGTCTAATGGCATCTCAATTAAAATGTTTTCGTCATCACAGAATCTAAGAGTTAATCTATCATTTTAGTAAAATGGCAAACTTAGACGATCTCTTTAAGTTATTTGACTCATTTGATCAAGAATTTCTACAAGTTCATTTGATTTTGATAACTAAGAAAACCATTTTCTCTTTCATAACCTTAAGTCCTAATGATGCAATTTGGGTCTGGTAAATAACCTACCACCTAGCCTATTGAAATGATGGGTAAAGAGTGAATCTGAAATGTAATCTTGGTAGGTATTTTTTTCTTTTGAAAAATTTTTTATTGAGATAAAATTCACAAAACATTTACATTTACCATTTTAACAATTTTAAAGTCTACAAATTTAGTGATTATTAGTATATTTACAATGTTGTGAAACCATCACCATTGTCTAATGCCAGAACATTTCCATGACCCCAAGAAGAAACACAGTCCTTTCCATTTTTCCTCTCTTCCTATCCCCTGGTATCTAATAATTTACTCTCGTTTTCTGTTGATTTGCCTCTTCTGTTTATATTTCATATAAACAAAATATTATACTTCATATAACACATAGCCTTTTGTGCCTGCCTTCTTTCGCTTAGCATAACATTTTCGAGGTTTATCTATGTTGTGGCGTGTATCAGTACTTCATTCATTTTTATGGCTGAATATAGAACATTGCGTTGAGATACCACATTTTGTTTACCCATTCATCAGCTGATGGACATTTGTGTTGTTTTTATTACACATAATAATAGAATGCTTCTGTTATTCATATACAAGTTTTTGTATGAACATATGTCCTCAATTCTTTTGAGTATATACTTAGGAATGGAATTGCTGGGTCATGTGTAACTCTATGTTTAACTTCTTGAGGAACTGCCAAACTTTTCTATAGCAGCTGCATCATTTCACAGTTCCACCAGCAATACATAGAGTTTCAATTTTTCTATATCTTCCCTAGCACTTGTTATTTTCCATTTCATTGTTTATTACATCATCCTGGTGAGCATGAAATGATTTTTCATTGCGGTTTCAATATCCATTTCCCTAATGACTAATGATGTTGAACATATTTTCCTGTGCTTATTGGCTATTTGTATATCTTCTTTAGAGGAGTATCTATTCACATTGTAGGAAAAATTATTTTTTCCTACTACCCTCCTAGGTTCTCTGGCTGGAGCCCTATACATTGGACTGACCAAAGAAATTAACAAGAGTAAAACAAGCAGAAGTTCATTAGCATGTGCATATCATGCTTATTATACATGGGAGCACTCAGGATGAATAGCTCAAAAGAATGATTAGAACATGGTCTTATATAGCATCTTAGCAGAGGAATGATAAATTTTTAGAGAAGTGACAAGACCAAGGAAAAGGACTTTCAGTTTCTAGAATGGCCAATATATGGGAAAGCTAATGGCCAATAAATGCCAGTTAGTAAAGTTTGTTATGCAGTTTCCTCTGGTGTCCTCTTCAGGCTGATTAGGGTCTAAAGTTGTCTCTGGTGGTGAACTTTTGTCCTTCCTGATAGAGAGGGGAGAAGAAACATCTCTAAATTTATGTCCCAAATAGAGGGAATGCAGAGAGATTTTCTTGTATCTGTTTCTTTCCAGTTGCCTTCAGCTCAAAATAATTCTTATGCCAAAGTGGCATATTTTGGGATGGCATATTCTGCTACCCTATAACATCCTTTGCCCTTTTTATAATGGGTTTCTTTTTATTGTGGAGTTTATAAGAGATCTTTATATATTCTGGATACTATTAATAGATGCTCATAAGATACATGATTTGCAAATATTTTCTCTCTGTGAGCTATCTTTTTGATTTCTTGATAGTGTCCTTCTATGTACAAAAGTTTTTAATTTTGATAAAATCTAATTTATATGTTTTATTGCTTGTGCTTTTGGTGTCATATTTGAGAAACCATTGTCTTAATCCAAGGTCTTCAAGTTTTTCACCTATGTTTTTTTCTAAGAGTTTCCTAGTTTCATCTCTTACATTAAGTCTTTGACCTATTTTGAGCTCATTTATTTTACATGATGTGAGATAGGGGTCCAAATTCATTATGTCATGTGGAAATTCAGTTGTCTCAGAATCATTTGTTGAAAAGACTATTATTTCTACATTAATTGATCATGATACGCTTGTCAAGAATCAATTGACCATAGATGTATGGCTTCATTTCCAGACATTTTATTCTGTTGTATTGTTCTGTATGTCTGTCCTTATGCCAGTACCACATTGTTTTGATTAATGTAGCTTTGTATTAAGTTTTGAAACCAGGAAGTGTGAGTACTCCAATTTGTTGTTCTTTTTCAAGAATGTTTTGGCTATTCTGGTTCCCTTGAATTTCCATACCAATTTTAGGTTCAGATTGTCCATGTCTCCAAAAAATGCATTTGAAATTTTGATAGGGATTACCTTCAATCTATATAGCAATTTGCAAATTATTGCCATTTTAACAATAGTAAATCTTCCAATCCATGAACAAAGGACATCTTTCCATTTATTTAGTTCTTCTTTAATTTCTTTGAACAATGTTTTATAGTTGTCAATGCATAAGTCTTGTACTTGTTAAACTTATTCCTAAATATTTTATTATTTGTGATGCTATTTTAAATGGGATTGTTTTCATGATTACATTTTTGGATTGTTCATTGCTAGTGTACAATGAACAGTACACTGATTTTTGTATATTGATCTTGTATTCTGCAACTTTGATTAACTTGTTTATTAGCTTTAATAATTTTTATATGTGGATTCTTTAGGGTCTTCTATATATAACTCATGTCATCTATGAATAGTGATATTCTTTCCTTTCCTATCTGCATGGTATTTCTTTCTTTTTCCTACCAATTACCGTAACTAGAATTTCCAGTACATCCTTATCTTGTTCTTATGAAGAAAGCTTTCAGTCATTTACCACCAAGTATGATGTTAGATGTGGGTTTTTTGTCGATGCCCTTTATCAAGTGGAGGAATTTCCCTTCTATTTTTATTTAGTGTGTTGAATATTTTTGTGTTTGTTTGTTTTTGGTCTTGAAAGGTTTTGGTTAAGTGCTTTTTCTGGATCTATTAGATGATCATTGTGATTTTTTCTAATTTGGTCTTGAGGTCTCTCTTAGGAGAGTGGCTATAAACTCTAGCCTTGCCCAGACAGGGCTCCAGAGGAGACGGTTGTGGATGTGTCCCTTTCACAGGATACTTCTTCATTCTGGTATATGGCCTAAGTATCTGACCTGTGACCAGGTATCTCTCTCACAGGAAATTTGTTAATACTGGCAAATGCCCTTGTGGCTCTTGTGTGACCTGTGCCCAGTCTATTCCTACCAAAATAGCCACTCTCAGTAGAGAGCCCTCATTGGGAAAGAAGATATTATAGATTCAGGTGTGTCAGTCAGGTAAAACACAGAAGAGGCAGCACAGTAAAACACATGAAATAACATAAGCAGTTTTGTTACTTATAGATCCCAGAGGGAACAGGGCAACACACTTCTCAAAGCCAATGGGAAGGAGAGAGCCTTCCAGGACATATGTATTCAACCAGTGGGTGAGGAGCAAGAGAGAGAGAGATAGAGTGAGGGACCTGTGGGCCAAAACCTTTATTGGGGTCCAGGACATAACTGAATCAGGTTTCCCATGGGGAGTTTTAATTTGTGGGTTTACAACAAGTAGGCACAAATTCCATGTGAGGAACCATGTGAGGAGTCAGAGAACTAGAAACTGTGTCAAGGGTGACTAAGCCCTGCTTTTAATAGGAGAAAGTTAAAGATATAATCAAAATAGATGCTGAGGTAACAAAAAAATTATAAGAATTCACTATAATCCTGTATTTTTTTCTTTTATTCTATTAATATGGTGTATTACATTCATTAATTTCCATCTATTAAGCCAACCTTGCATTCCTGGGATAAACCCTACTTGGCCATGGTGTATGATCCTTTTAATATCTGCTAGATTCTGTATGCTAGTGTTTTGTTGAAGATTTTTGTGTCAATGTTCATAAGGGATATTGGTCTGTAGTTTTTTTTTTGTGATATCTTTGCTTGGCTTTGGTATCAGGGTAATGCTGGCATCAAAGAATGATTAGGAAGTGTTCCCCCCTTTTGTTTTTTTGGAGAGCTTGAGAAGAATTCATATTAATTATTTACGCATTTGGTAGAATTTACCAGTGAAGCCATCTAGTTCTTGGCTTTTCTTTGATGGAAGTTTTGTGCTTACTGATTAATTTCTTTACTTGTTATATATCTATTCAGATTTCCTGTTTCTTATTGAATCAGTTTGGATAGTTTATGTCTTTCTAGAAATTTGACCATTTTGTTGAGGTTATGTAATGTTTTAGTATATAATTACTCATAATACTTCTTCATAATCCTTTTTATTTCTATCAGTTTGGTAGTAGTGCCACCACTTTCTTTCCTGATTTTGTCCATTTGAGCTTCTTTTTGTCTTGGTTTTTCTAGGTAAAAGTTTGTCAATCTTATTGATCTTTTTCCAAGAGGAAATTTTTTGTCTCTTTGATTTCCTCTTTTGTTTTTCCATTCTTTATTTCATTTATATACACTGTAATCATTATTATTGCCTTCCTCTGGGCTTACTTTGGATTTAGTTTCCTCTTCTTTTTGCTAGTTTCTTCCCCCGCCCCCCCCGAGACAGAGTCTCACTCTGTTGCCCAGGCTAGAGTGCCGTGGCATCAGCCTAGCTCACAGCAACCTCAAACTCCTGGGCTCAAGCCATCCTCCTGCCTCAGCCTCCCAAGTAACTGGGACTGCAGGTGCACGCCACCACACCCAGCTAATTTTTTCTGTGTTTAGTTGCCTGGATAATTTTGTTTTATTATTTTTAATAGAGACAGGGTCTCGCTGTTGCTCAGGCTGGTCTTGAACTCCTGACCTCAAGCAATTCTCCTACCTTGGCCTCCCAAAGTACTAGGATTATAGGCATGAGCCACCACACCGGCCTTTTCTAGTTTCTTAAGGTGGAAATTTATGTTATTGATTTGAGATCTTTCTCTTGTGTATGGGCCATACGTTCTTGTTTCTTCGTATGCTTTGTGAGTTTTTACTAAAACTTGGGCCTTTGAATGTTATCATGTGGCAACTCAGGAAATCAAATTCTGCTCTTTCCCCAGAGTTTATTGTTGCTACTTTTTATAGTTGTTGTTTAGTGACCATTCTGAACTAATTCTGTAAAGTCTGTGTTCTTTGTCATCTGTGACCACTGAAGTCTCTATTCCTTTAGCTAAGTGGTCAGCTAATGATTGGACAGATATTCCTTAAACTCCTGGAATCAAAAATATCTCCCAGTCTTTGCAGAGGGACTCTGTGTGTATGTTGGAGCATGTCTTCAATCTCAACCAGGCAGTTTGCAGCTCTACCTTAGCCTTCACTTACTGCTTGTGCAGAGGCTCAAGGTTAGCCAGAGGTGAGAGCTTGAATCCTTCTGAAATCTTCCCTGAGCATGTGCGTAGCCCTGGGCATGTGCATGGCCTTCTAAATACCCAGGATTATGTTCGAGCTTTTCAACCCTTAATTCACAAAGTATCTCATTCCCCAGCCTTTCCTCCCAAGCTTTTTATTTATTCTACCTGTTATTCACTGCCTCAGATAGGAACAACTAAACTATTTGCCTATATTGTCCACAAATGTCTTCAGGTAATGACTTTAGCACCTAGGTGCATTCCCAGTTAGGCAAGACAAAGACAAGCCTTTTAAGGCAGTCTTTCCAGAGAGCCACTCAGAGAGGACAGAGCAAATAATTAAATATATCCTGCTCCCTCTTATATAGTCTTATTGGGAATGTATGATATTTTTAAGACTACAGCCAACCTAAAGAACAGAGGGTAGGACTAAGGTATGTTAAAATGCCACGAAGCTCCCTGTTCTTATCAGATTCAACAGAGTTTCTTGAAAAAGTACTTCCTGGATTGCTGTAAGCTTTTAGTTCATTTCTAGAGTTCTAAAAAGTTAATTCTGACAATTGTTGCCTATTTTGCTTTTATGGTTAGGGTGACTTTTGGAGTTTCCTACTCCACCATTTTTGCTGATATCACTACACCATTTTCTTTTTTAATTAGGTTTTCTCTGATGGTTAATTTAAATGTACAGGATTGCAGTGGTGTTAATTTCAAACAAAAGGGAAGTATTAGGGGGCTTTGACATATGATTGAAAACTGTTACACCTGTATCTGAAATGGGATATGCGTGCTATATTACATAGTCTTCTAAATGCTTTCTAACACTTAGAATTAATTTTGGTCTTTGTGCATAAGTACAACAATCAAAAGTCAGAAAAAAGCAAGAATAACACAGAAAAGAATAAAATAAAAATGAGACGGATGGAAACCAAGCATTGAAATGTAAGTGAAATCATGATCCTCAAATGTCTAACTCAATACCTCTTAGAGGATACAATGATAGGAAAAGACAAGCTTACAGAAATTTGACTCATTTCCAGTGAGGATGGGTCTAAGGAGATAGAGAGGACGCCCAATACTTCGCATAAGCTGCAGGGCAGCAAGTCCAAATGATGTCATCAAGACAGTAACTTTGTTTACATCATCACCGTGGTACTAGAGCCTCTTTCATTTTTTAATTTAAAACAATTTCCTTACATATTCTCACATACATACTTGAGATGCATGCATTTTTAAATTATATTATTTTAAAACAAAATTATGTTGGTTCTTTTTGTTTATTGTTGTGTGTGTGTGTGTTTGTATTTTGTGTGGTGTGGTATGTGTGTGCGTTATAGCAAGGAGCTGTACCTCCAACCAGTTCAGTTCCTCCTGTTGCCGGGGCCGCATCGGTTGGACAACCTGGAGCAGGATTTGGAATGGTGAGTGATGACCTGTGCTAAAAATTGTAATTGATATATGTAAGTTCTGTGCCAAATCCCAAATTAACAAGTATTCCTATAGAATATAATTCTTCCCAAAATGCAGTAAGTGAAACTTAAAAGGTTAAGTCATCTGCTTTAGACCTTCAGTGGTCTAAATATAAAGTGATAAAATCAATTATAAAATACTTAAATTCCACCATCAAATTAATTTCTATAGTACATTGTTATATCATTTTTGTAATAGTATTAACCAAACATAATCTTATCTTAATCATCAAAATCAACTTTTAAATTACTGTATTAGGATTTTTTACTTATCACTTTTACCACCAGCCAAATTTAGGGCCATCTTTGATAAAGAAATGTTTTATTCTTTAAAAATTATGCTTACATAAGATGGTAAATAAACAACAAAGCCCAGTTGGGATGAGGATGCTGCTGGCCGACCGGGCCCATGCCCCACCCGCCAAAGTGACTCTCTCCCATCCACTAGCCTCATGGTGCACAGAGTTGAAAATTACAAATTATATTTTCTCACAGTTGTGGGTTCCTCAGAAGTTGTTAGAAGCACAGAGAAGCCATAAATGTCAGGGTATTGCCTAGGAGTTCCACTCATGCGCTGAACCACTCTTCCTCCTCAGCCTCCTGCTGGGACGGGCATGCCCATGATGCCACAGCAGCCCGTCATGTTCGCACAGCCCATGATGAGACCGCCCTTTGGAGCTGCCGCTGTACCTGGCACACAGGTCAGTTTCCTAAATGTCCACAGATCAGCAGCGTTAACTTATAAGTATGAAACTTTCACATGGCAAGCTGTTTAAAGAGTGTTTTTACCTAATATGATACGCATACCTGTTGTTTCAGAAGTAATAGGAACATGGGAGACAGATTAGCAATAGTGTGAGGTTTGGAGAAAAATGATAGAAATAATTAACTGTCCTAAGGTCCCTCCATTCTTTTCCTACTTAATTCAAGAATGGTTCTTGAGAACAACCAGACAGTTGGGGCATCCAAGGCATATCTCCCAGAGAAATGAGTGCTCCCGATCCATAGTTTTTTTATATTATTAATTATTGTTTTTGATTCTCAGAGTTAGCCAAAAAGGTTAGAGGCACAGTCCTCCAGACTGCCAAGTCTGCCCAAGACTTGTGACACTAACTGCAATGAATTTGCCAAACTACAAAGTCTGTAGGAACAGTCCCCGTTAGAATCCCCTCATCTCAGACAGCAGGCACAAGTTTGGAAGTCCGCAAGGCCACCTTCACTTCAGACCAGCTGGCTACAAATTCAAGCTTTTCCATGGCCATCCTCAGATTCCCTCAAATTAATCATGGTACTCAGAAAAATGCTAAACGTATGATTACAGTTTGATTGTAGTGGAAGGATACAAATTAGAACCAGCTATAGGAAGAGAGACACAGAAGTCATCTGGGAGTGTACCAAGAATGAAGCTTCTTTGTCTTCAGGGACGTGTTCTCCTGGCTTCTGTGTGACAGTGCACACACAGCATTGCCTACTCAGGAAGCTCACCCAAGCTCCAGTGTCCAGAGTTATTGAGGCTTCATTATGTAGGAACGATTGGTCGAATTATTACCCACTTAGTCAAATGCAGTCTCCAACCCTCCTCCTTCCCCAGAGATCAGGCTGGCATCATACAGCCCAAAGACCCAACCCTCTAATCACATGGTTGGTCTCTCTGGCATGGCCAGTCTCCACTCTGAGTCACCTTGTTAGCATAAACTATTAGGTTTGGTTTCAGGAGCCCACCACGTATAACAAAGGCATTCCTATCACTCAGGAAATTACAAGGATTTAGAGGTTACCTACCAGGATTCTGGGCAAAGGGAAAACCTCTCTATGGGTGAGACTGAATTTCTTATGACACAATGTGCTACTTCCATTTATAAAGAAAGATGCCCAAATCTGTGCACTTTGTGGAAGTGTTTTGCTGCCAGGAGTGCTAGTCATACTGCTGCGTCACCCTTTCTTGATTCCTCTTTTAAATTGTCTGGCCAAAGTGGTAGAACCAAAGAGGTTTTCACCATGAGAAATGGATTTAGACAGAGTCAGAACACAAAATTATAACTTTAGTATCAGCATGCTAAGCAAACTAAACCAAATAGCTCAAATATATTTTAATGACATCAGTAAATGGTTTTATTGCTATATTTTTTAACTTACCAGATAAGTATTTTGTTTTTTTTTTTTGATACAGAGTCTCACTCTGTTGCCCGGGCTAGAGTGAGTGCCATGGCGTCAGCCTAGCTCACAGCAACCTCAAACTCCTGGGCTCAAGCGATCCTCCTGCTTCAGCCTCCCCAGTAGCTGGGACTACAGGCATGCACCACCATGCCCGGCTAATTTTTTCTATATATTTTTAGTTGTCCAGATAATTTCTTTCTATTTTTTTTAGTAGAGACGGGGTCTCGCTCTTGCTCAGGCTGGTCTCGAACTCCTGAGCTCAAACAATCCGCCCGCCTCGGCCTCCCAGAGTGCTAGGACTACAGGCCTGAGCCACCGCGCCGCCCGGCCCCCAATTAAGTATTTACATCATCTTATCCATAGGATGCCTACTGTGAGCTTTGTGAATATACCTTAATCCTTCTGCTTCTTTGATCTCTCTCTAAATCCATCCTCCATCTGTTCCCAAAATTTGCTTTCAGCTTCTTCCCTTTAACCCCTCAAAAGCCATAGTGACCAGGAGAATAGTGGTAGGTTTTGAAAGAGAGAAATTTTAGAGCATGAGAAGCCCTTGCCTTCATGGCCATAACCCATGCTCTGGCTTCAGGAGAAATTTTCCATTCTGCTCGAAGACTAATGAATCCTGCCTAGAGTTGTTTTGAGGGAGAGTAAAGAAGGTTTTAGGTATTATGGTTGGGGTTAAGTTTAACCTAGATATATTTAAATTCTAAGGGATCTCATTTATCAGGATTATTTCCTTGATGGTTGAATAGATCCACGGCTATCTACCACCTTTTTGAAAAAAAAGAGGGATGTTTCTGGTGTTATGAACTTGGAACAATGTTATTTAGGTTTTTTTTAACTTTATTGTATTTGGTATACTGAAAGCTTTAGAAATAAATTAATACAATTTTATTACTTAAGGCAGTTGTTTTTCTTATATAATATCAGCATTAGCATCAATTTATTTACTTAATTTTTGAAGAATGAAAAATAGATGATACAATGAAAACACATTGTTTTAATCAGTAATTGAATTTATGATAAGTCAGGGAATGATGTGCCATATTTCTACAATTTTTAGATTATATTTCTTATAACAGAGAAGAAGCATAATTAAACTAGAGAATAAAAAACATGAGTTTGCAGCTTCAGGAAACAAAACAGTTTTTCATTACTGATGCCTAGACTATCCCACTGTTCTTTAATTGGCTGATATCATGATATTATCATCTCACCTAATTAATACTTATGGACCAATCAATCCTTGAGTCTCTTCTAAGCAACTTCAAGCGTTACATTTATTTCTTAAGATATTTCTATGAAGCATTATTCCAGGTTTAAACATAAAAATTTGGCTGACAGATAATGCAATCAATCAGTTTCTAGACATAGGAACAAATATCAACATCCGTATTTCTGGAACTCTGTTTACTGAACCAATAAAACACACATCCTTGCCCCATGATGTTCCATCATGTTACTACAAGCATAGGAGATTAATTAGACTCAAAGCATAGATGTCAACTGTTACTTTATATAGACTGTGAGATTTTTCAAAGCCTTAATAAATATTCCTATAAAAGCCTGCTCTCAGAAGTCTGTCACACATGAAAAAATAATGTAGGTTTTGGTTAAACGGAAACAAGGTAAGTTAATTATTTTTGCTACGAGTTCAGTAGGATTCTTTCCTGTAGTATTTAATACTTAGTTTTACCCTCTCCCCCTCCCAAAAGCTATATAGGTTATAGTAGAATTTAGTGGCATTCACTACTAGGAAACTGGTCATCTGAAACATGCAATGCCCCCAAACTTGATTGCTTTTTACTTTAAAAAATTTATATGAAAAGCAAGTATACTTAGCTTATAATTTTAAGTAATTTCTTAAGTGGCTTTCTATGAACTGTTTCCTTTCAAATTTTCCTTCCAATTCATTGTCACTATATGAAAAGCTATAAAATTGCTTTATTAGTGTAGTGGTACTAATAACTCAAAGTAAAAATGCCTTTGTATAGAGAAATCAATTGTCATTCGTTTGTTTTACTTTATATTCATAATATCTTTATGTGACTAGTTTTTCACATCTTCCCTAACTCGTATCCATATTGTTCTACCAGAGTCCCTAAATTTTACTTTGGCTAAATCTGATGTCAAAGAATTCCAAGAAAGCCAGATATCAGTTGAGGTGTATTTTACCAAACCAAAATTAAACACGACACTGTGACTAAGTAGAACAAAGTAGCTTTTGTAAGCCTTTAACCATCTAATCTTCTGCATGTTTGTTTTCTGTGGTATGTTCTGCCTAATGCTTATCTATCTCTCTGTTTGCTTTCTATTTCTGTTCTTTGGGGCTGGCTTTTTCCCCATTAGCTTTCTCCAAGCCCTACACCTGCCACTCAGAGTCCCAAGAAACCTCCAGCAAAGGACCCATTAGCGGATCTTAACATCAAGGATTTCTTGTAAACAATTTAAGGTATCTAATATTGACCTTTTCCTGTGGGCTGTAATAATGAGCTGTACAATGCTTAGCTATTTCAGATATATTTGTCATTTCTGTGTTTTGAATAGCTGTGTGTAATAGTAATAATTTGAGTGCTTTTACTGTTAAATTTGATGTTAAAAGCTACCTTTATCAGTGAATTCTTTTTTAAATCTTAATTTATAAAAGTAGGGGGGAATGAAATCTCCAAATTGTCCTCATCCTAAGCACAAAGATTAGACTTAAAAGCAAAAAATTGCCCAAGCTACTTGGTAAATTAGAAAATTACCACTTTATTATATGATGACTGGAATTTATAGAAAGCTAACATTTATAATACTGCATTTAGAAGTCATCTAAGAATATATGTGGCTATATAATTGTGTTTTCATTTTGTTTATCCTTCTTTTGCCTCATAAAGTAAAGCTTAGATTGTTACCCTCTGCGTCTCTGCATTCAAGCAGAATTTTAAATTTCTAATATTCTAGTTTTAAATTTCTTAAATTCATATAATATATGAAATGATTAATGGTGCACTTATAGGTGGAAATTGATGAAGGAAAAATGTTTATTATTAACTCAGCACCTAACACAGTGGATAGGTTCTCAGCATATAACTTGCTAAAGGGATGAACAGTAATTTACATGGTACTTTTCTTATCTACTTCCCAGTTATTAACTTCTTTGATCTTCTAAGTAGAACAGCAGTCCTCAACCCTTTTGGCACCAGGGACTGCTTTCATGGAAGACAATGTTTCCATGGACCTGGGGGGAGGGGAGGATGTTTTGGGATGATTCAAGCACATTACATTTATCGTGTACTTTATTTCTGTTTTTATTACATTGTAATATATAATGAAATAATTATACAACTCACCATAATGCAGAATCTAATTCCGCCACTAATCTGACAGGAGGCGGGGCTCAGGCGGTGATGTGAGCGGTGGGGAGCGGCTGTAAATACACATGAAGCTTCACTCACTCCTAACAGGTCACGGACCAGTACCAGTCTGTGGCCCAGGGGATGGGGACCACAGAAGTAGAAGATTGAAATACTGTGATATAAACTAGCCAGATTTTTTTTTTTTTGCCTCCATTTCACAGCTAAAAGAACTGATCCTTGGGCATTAAATGATTTCCCAAAGTTTCATAGGAAAAAAGAGTGTCGAAGTTCTTGGACCACTGTCCAGTGTTATTTTTATTATACATCTACCACCTATATTAAAAACTTTCCCTAATGCCTACTAGGATTTTTGTGGATTCCTGCTTTATGGGGTTTTCTTCTTATACAATATTAATAATATATTAATATCATTTTCAGGACTTACTTTCTCGCCAAGTAATTTCTCCTTGTGCCCAACTTTTCTATTTCACTTTTGGTTAGCTAATGTAGGTATAAGTAAGACAATGAGCATTTATTAAAGTTTCAGGAGTGACCAAGGAAACTGCGCAGACCAGCCTTTTATCCACCTCTTCTTTAGTAAATATTGCTTTTATCATATGCCAGGAACTTTGATAAGTACAGGAAACAAGAGATGCTGAGACAGTCCCTGCCCTAAGTGATTCACAGGAGGGAGAAAGGGAGAGAAGGACTAAGATTGACAATTTTATGAAGACGATGTACCTAGGTGGCCAAGCCTTAAGATCTCAGGAGCAATTTCTGGCAATTTCTGGCAGAAATGACTGGCAAAGCACAGATTAGCCAGGGACGAAAGTGGGGAGGGGGCTGAGAGGAGGCATTGAGTTACCACGAATATCTCCCTTCTCTTCTCCTCTGTCACTAGTTCTACTGTTTAGTAAGTGATTCATTGAACCCCATAACTGAATAGAAGGAAAAATAATGGAAGTTACTGCCATGCTGCCCCTTTTTCTGGCTGCTCTTTTTTAAAGGTTAGCTACTCTTAATTGGTATTGAATGTCTTACTACTAAAATTTCTAATAAGTATCTAAATTTCAGATTTTTGTTGATATAATTTTTATCTAAAATGAAAGTATACATTGAAAGTTGTTTTAAAATTTTCTGGCTGAAAATTTAAGTTTATTTTAAAGAATTGTGAAAAGTATATCGTTGTGAATTTAATACAGAAACCTCTTGTGTAAAAGTTTTTTGTAGTCACTATGAAATGCAGTAATTGCAAGGGAGGTAAAATATTTGAGGTGGATGCAATAGTCTTGTTTTCTAATTCAAGTACTTTTTTCTTTACAGCTGCAATTTTTGTGACTGAATAGGGAAAAAAAAATGAGTTTGGAGACTTCAAATGAGATTGATGCTCAGAGTTTCAAAGTGAGCCACCAGTACCAAACCCAATGCTTATTCGTAACTTCTGTTCCAAAACGTGTAGCACAGCCGTGAAAGTGAACATTAGGAATGTGTACTACCATAGCTGTTAGCCCTACTCTCGAAATTGTAGTGTATATTTGGGTTATTTGTGTGTTGTACGACATAAACAATGAACGGATGTTTCTGATGCCTTTAGTGCTTTTCTGACCTCGCCCATGGAAGGATGACGCAGCTGTTGTATGGTGAGCCATTTGGAAAGATGTGTCTGTGTTTTTGAAGGTTTCAATGTACATATAACTTTTGGACAAACCCTAAACACTCCCCATAAATTCTCTTTTCTTCTGTATCTCTGTTACAAGCATAGTGTGATAATATCAGATAGTAATGAAAACACTCTTAAATATACAAAACTTTTTTCTGTGTGGAGTACATTTTTCCAATCACAGGAACTTCAACTGTTGTGAGAAATGTTTATTTTTGTGGCACTGTATATGTTAAGAAATTTTATTTTAAAAAATATAAAGGTTAACGTCCGTAATAAATACTTCTCCTTGAAGCTACCTTATCAAGAATGAAAAATTGTATGGGAAAAATTCCCTATTTATCTCTGCTATATTAAAATCTATATATTTTAATTATATTTGACAGATTTTGCATCTAAATTGACCTATTTATTCATTCTTGATTAAACTCAATGAAAAGTAAAGGGTCCGTTTCTATCATGTCCGTGAAAATACAATTAGAGATGTGCTATTCAAGTGATTATGAAGGCACCCCAAGGTATAACTGTAATTTAAAGATTACTGCAAATATTTTTACTGTGGGTTTTATGTACATCTGTTAATTTAGTATTTCTTTGTGTGTTCTGTAAACTAGTGTTCTTCCATCCTTCAATTGAGCTCAAAGTAGGTTTTGTTGTACCATTGTGATTAGGATTTAAACTAATTGAGAGAATTGTATTCTTTACTGTACATATTGTATTCTTTAATTTTTAATTTGTTGTCATACTGTCTGTGCTGATGGCTTGGCTTAAGATTTTGATGCATAAATGAGGTCACTGTTGATCAGTGTTGCTAGTGGCTTGGCAGCTCTTCGTAAAAGCATATTGGGTTGGAAAGGTGTTTGCCTATTTTTCAAATTATTTAATAGATGTATGGTACCATTTAAAAGTGGTTGTATCTGAATTTACTGTGGGGATAACATACACTGTAATGGGGAAAAATTACCTAAAACCAATTTCAAAATGGCTTTTCTTTGTATTTCGGTTTAAAAACCCAGTGCATGTACGCCCTCTGAGATGCAATAAACACCTTGAACAAAGAAAATGCAAACATAACCTTTCTCTCTTTGATTACTTTTTAGGGAAAAGGTCTGTTTCAAATGACACACGTGCCATACACAAAACATTGAAGATTTTAAAATATTTGCAATGAGAAATGCTATCCATACCAATATAGTTTTGATTATTGTACAAAAAATTAAGAGGGGAAAAAAAGAGTAATTTTAATGAGCTTTCATTAAACTTAGGACTCCATGGCTGCTGCCAAATAATTGAAATTTCATATTTCAAAATATATATGTATTTTGGGGGTGAACTTTC
>NW_012136858.1:1435746-1438127 GCF_000956105.1 Propithecus coquereli | reverse complement strand
AGTGAGACTCTGTCTCAAAAAAAAAAAAAAAAAAAGTTAGTGTCTGATTATATAATATAAATTTTATAGATTACATATTGATCATATATTACTTTGTGGGCATATTATAATAAAAGTGTTGTGTTTTAGATTGTAAATAATTTTAAGTTTAGTATTGCATTGTTTTTCATAAGCTTTTTCCTTCATTGAATGGCCCATTCAGTTCTTAATAACTGAAGCCACAAGAGCATCATTTTGAAATCAGTGCCCTGCGTACATGGTCAGCGTGTAACCACACCAGCTACTTGCTGCAGCGGGACACCAAGCACTTTGCTGGCCCACACAGGGCCCTCTACCTGAAATTACCTTACTAACCCTACCAGTGCAGTCCATTCCTGCTTCCCACCCTCTTTCTCAGAGCACAACCTTCATCAGCCTTCGTGGCACTTAACATATTGTATTATAATCAGCTGTGACAGTGTCATCTGCTCAGGCCCATTATGAGCCTCAAAGGCAGGAAACGTGTCCTGTTCATCTCAGCAGCTAGCACTTCAATAGGTGCCTTATAAATAAATGTTTGAGTGATGAACACAAGTATGTTAGTTCTTAGAGCTCTCTGCACTTGCCTGGGTACTGCTGGACTATTATTGTGTTCCTCATTGCTAAAGAATAACTCTTATATAGTGCATTTATTGGCAAATGTTATTAGAATTTTTTATTTTTAATTGACAAATTATAATTGTATATGTTAATGGGGTAAAATGTGATATTATGATATATGTATACAATGTGGAATGATTAAATAAGGCTAATTAACATATCCATTACCTCATGTACTTAATCATTTTTTGCTGTGAGAACATTTGAAATTTATTCTCCTTTGATAAGTACGTGAGGTAATACTTATGTTAATTAGCTCAGTTTAGCCATTCCACAGTGTATGCTATTTCAAAACATTATGCTGCACATGATACATACAATTTTTGTCAATTTTAAAAATTAAAAACAAAATTTACTCTTAGCAACTTGAAATTTGAAATTTGCGACACATTGTTATTAACTGTAGTTACCATGCTGTGCAGTAGATCTCAGAAACTATTCCTCCTGTCCAACCGAAACTTTGTACCCCCTGACCAATATCTCCCCATCCTCACCACCACACCCTGCCCTCCACCAGCCCATGGTGGCCACATTCCACTCTCTACTTCCATGAATTTGACTTTTTTAGATTCTACTATAATTGAGGTAATGCAGTACTTGTCTTTCTGTACCTGTCGTGTTTCACTTAACATATTGCCTTTCCGGTTCATCCATGTTGTCACAAATGACAGAATCTCCTTCTTTTTTAAGACTGTATAGTATTCCATTGTGTATATATACCACATTGTCTTTAGCCATTGATGGTCACTTCATCCGTTGGTGGTCACTTAGGTCGAGTCCATACCTTGGCTATTGTGCATAGTGCTGCAGTGAACATGGGAGCGCAGATATCTCTTCAATACACTGATTTCATAGCCTTTGGGTATATATCTAGAAGCAGGATTGCTGGATCACATGGTAGTTTTACTTTATTAGAGTTTTAATAGCTCTTTGTCAGCTCATGGTGATAGAGAACTCACAGCAATTAAAACCCCATCTTGACGATTTCAATGATTTTATATATGTCAAATGATTGCAAGGGTGGTTCTCTCAGTATTAAACTATCTACTTTGTTCTCTATCTTTTATTTATTGCACTTTTAAAAAAGAATAAAGACTAGACTTTTTGGAAGGACTCATGAGGTTCAGAAGAGGAGGAAAGAAGTGGACATGAAAAGAGAAATAACTCAATTCACAGAGAAATAAATTGTGGAAAGGCCTCTTTCTGCCCCTTAGACACCTAGAACAATATATCCCCACATTTTTGTTGGTGGGAAAAGCCATGGTCTTGCAGCAATGATTACATTTTTTTGTGCAGAAGCACTTGTTGAAAGTCAAAATGAGTGTCTGTGTTAGCTGGAGAGTCACGTCGGCCTATATTTTCTAGGCAACATACTTTGTGGTAGTTTTTTGTTAGTCTTCTTGGGCTTTAGAGAAATTTCTGTTTCTCATAGCCTTGAAACAGCAGATTTCATTTCTGGATCTGCTATACAGATCTCCTCTGTGAATGGAGACATATAAGGCAGTAATGTTTGTGATTTAACGATACAGCAGTTAACCTTAGCTAAATTCTTAAGTCAGTTTAACTCTGAATTAATTTCCACATGTGACATACATGTTCAATTTTGAAACATAAAGGTATTCTGTAATTGATTATAAAGCAGAAATTTTCAAACTCTTTGGTCTCAGGCTCCCTTTTCACTCTTAAAATTTCTTGAGGGACCCCTAAGAGCTTTTGTTTATATGGGTATGTCTCAACATTTA
>NW_012136858.1:1399240-1435221 GCF_000956105.1 Propithecus coquereli | reverse complement strand
AAAAAAATATATTTAATGATGAATTCGACTGAGGTCGAAGAGGATATTGAAGATAAAAACATCCAGAGTGAAAATAACAGTGGTGTAAGTTGCAGTCATCAGGGCTGGAGGAGGAAGATAATTTTGAGCAGAAGCCTCTGGCTACAAGAGACTATAGCCTGGAACAGGACCCAGGCCTGCAGACAGCAGCCCCACAAAGGGGCAAGACCTAGAAAGGTCCCCTGCCAACAAACAGAAGGGGAGACAATCATCTCTTACCAATGTTGTTCTCCACTGTTAAACCAATCTTTAATACTACATTCATCTCCAGACACCCAACATCCTTGTGGTACATATCTCTCTCTCTCTCTCTCTCTCTCTCTCTCTCTCTGTCTCTCTCTCTGTCTCCTCTGTGTGTGTGTGTGTGTGTGTAAGGAACATCTTTGGGGTAAGTTAACTAATTTTATAATTTGTAATTGTATCTGTAAAATATGAACAAGAAGTTAAACCTTACTGTCTAAAAAGTCTTATACATATGTCCCAAGGAAATTTGGAGTCATTTTTTAATCATCCGTATTTTAAATCACGTGGATTTTGGCACTCTATTGAAAAACAGGAGATGGAGTTATGACCATGTGTGTAATATTTCAGATGTAAATTTAAGACCAGATTTTCAGAAAACTTCTCCTTTCAGGAAAGAGAAAATCAACGCTTCAAAGCAAAATTAAAAGGAGCATTTTGTTTAGAAGAGAAAAGCAAAGGTGTGGTTGCTATTTGATTGGGTTCAGAACAAAATATAGTTATATGACTTACTGGTTGTGCGTTAATTAATGAGTTAGTTCACTATAGAACTACATGTTTTTTTATTTAACTTTCTTGTCACTGCTTTCTTTATGTATGTGTATTGTAAACCTTATTGGTAAATATTCTACAACACTTTTTAACACATGTGTCCGAGAGTAAACTCAGTATCTTTTCCCCAACCCTGGTCTTTCTGCCTTGGTGGGTGGTCTCACTGTCTGCCCGGTTTCCCAAGCCGGAAGTTTGGGTGGCCTGACGCCCTCAACTCCTCTCCTGCATCAGTGGCCACCAAGTGTGCTAAACACTGTGCTCTCGAACGTCCCACAGGGTGTCCTCTCCCGCCATTCCCATTGCCATTTCCTTAGCGCAGCAGCTCCAGCGGCTGCTTTATGGGCTCTTTGTCTCTGATCCCACCCAAACCCACCCCGATCCAGGTTTCCTTCTCAAAATTCCCATTTGGTCACATTTCTCTGACCTAAAAGGTTTCATCAATTCCTAGTCATCTGAAGGTTAAAGCCCAAACACTCTAGCATGCCAGGCAAGGCCCTCCCTGATAGGGTCCAAGTCTAACTTGGAAATGAGGGTTCCAAACTAGACTTGGACCAGATCAGGGGGGTGCTAACCTCTTCCTCACCACTAGGAGGCTCTCACCTCCTACAGCCGCAATCTCATAATACTGTACCCTAAACACAACGGCATTATCATATGCCAGTATCCACCAAAAACCAAGCTTTAATTTGGGGTCTATGCAGGGGAAAGATGCTACTCTACGTGGGCCAATGGCTGCCCACATACAGCCACGATGAGGCTCCAGGACGTCCATTCACGAAGCCACATCAGTAACGTACCAGTCTACATGCAGTGGCACAACTGCACATTTGGTGGGTACAATAGTGTCACTTTTCTTATGCCACAAAGAAAGCCTTTTAAAGTAAATGTTCTAAGTGCAGTGGAAGAATACTAAATTCAGTTCTGTCTCAGAAATAACACGCCTTTATTTTTAGGTAATTGCTCGATAAAGTGGTACTTTTGTTTGGCAGTAGAATCTTGGCACTAAGCACATCTGATTTTTAAAAGAAAAAACACCAACATTTTTGTAAGTATTGCAGAGAAAAAATTTTTTTAATTTAAAAGTTGTCTCTTTAAGATTATGTTAGCTACAAATTTTTCTAACAATTGATCCATTTAAAGTAGGTTTAAGGTGGAAAAATGTATGTCCTTCTAGATCTTCTCTCTAGTGTATACTAGTACATTTTTTTCTCCTCTACCCTGATATGTACGTGGTTTTGTGATCTGCAGTCTGGGTCAGTAACAGTAGTTTAAATTCTAAATAAAGCAAAAATTGCAAAGTTTTGATTCCCGTCAGTTAATGGGAGGGGCGGGGTGGGTGAAGGAAACACACCTGCCACAGATAGAGGCTTCTCTTCCTTTTCAGAAGCCTCTAGTACTCTGGGGATTAGATTACTCAGGAGATCCCCAAATTGCTTATCATGAACAGTTTTCAGAAAACTATTGTGTTGTTACCTATTCCACAAACCCCAGTAAACTGGAAGTTTCATAGTAACATAATGGTGGGGAGGAGAGGATGCCTAGTTTCAGAGAATGAGATTTGCATCACACCACCCCAATCCTCCCACCATGTGCACCACCAGCACACAAACACACACACACACACACACACACACACACTCTCACATTAGTTCTTCAGGGATACCTGATTGCTGATCTCTGCTCTTAGGAAATTTGAGTCTTTATTTCACAAATTTAAGACAAAACAGAATGCAACTAGTTTATTACATGCAACTGTTGTATTAGGTAATTTTTACAATCATATAATGCTATTAATAATTGCAATGATCACCACATTATATTTGATCAACACTTGCTCTATAGGGGAGTGTGCTGTGGTTGGACAATTAAAGGTATTTTATTCTGCATCCTGAATTTTTATATCATACCGGAATTGCTGTATCTATGTCATAGCATTGTGTGTATGCATAAATTGGACACAGCTGTCTGAACTTTCAGTAACACACTTTAACAATTCACAATACTCAAATATTTTAACTGTCAAGAATTTGAGAGGCTTAATAAAATACTTAGGAAAGATTCTTTTTGTCAACTTTTGAGGCTAGAATTTCATTTGAGTGCAAACCAAGTCAGTTCTGCTGTTGACCATCGAAGTTTCTCTTATTTTATTTTTTTATTTTTTAATACTCTGAAATAAAAATAAAAAAATAAAATCTTATTTTAAACAAGACTATTTTTTTAAAAGTTAAGCTTTTTTGATAAAAAATTTTCCATGATATAATGCCTTCCAAAACTCATATTGAACATAATTTTATATTGGTTATTCAGTCATTATGTAAACATAACATAGATTGGTATGCCTACACAGGCTAGTGTGGTTCGTAGAGCTACTTGACCAAATTCAGAAGTTCCAAGCTACTATAATCTTGTACTTCTTGTATACTTGTTTTTTTTCCATATTGTGTGATTCCATTTATTTATTTTTCTTAATTTTTTTATTTTTAATTATTATGGGTACATAACAGTTGTATATCTTTATAGGGTACCTGTGATGTTTTGATACAGGCATACAATGTGAATTAATCAAATCAGGGTAATTGGGGTATCCATCACCTCAGGCATTTATCATTTCTTCGTGTTAGGAACATTCCAATTGCACTCTTTTAGTTATTTTAAAGTATACCCTAACTTATTGTTGATTATCATCACTTTGTTGTGCTCTCAAATATCATTCATTCTATCTAACTATATTTTTGTACCCATGAACCATCCCCACCATATCCCCACCTCCCCACTACCCTTCCCAGCCTCTGGTAACTGTCATTCTACTCTCTGTCTCCATGAGATCAATTGTTTTTAACATTTATCTCTCACATATGAGTGAGAACATGTGAGATTTGTCTTTCTGTTCTTGGCTTATTTCACTTAACATAATGTTCTCCAGTTAATAATCTAATACTTTGTCTACATCCTCCTTCTCTGTGAGGCTGTCACATCTTGGGACTGTTGTAGACTTGCCTCAGCAGCAGCCTTCTAATTTTAGCTCGGGAAATCAGATAACTAAAGTTAAGATTATTTATAGAGTAAAAGTAATTTTATGGTGTCTATTTTGGTTATTCAGAAGATAAATTTTTTTATCTAATATTTTTGTTCTATTTTAGATGCTTGAAATTATCGGAAATGGAAATTCTAGATAAGTGAGACATTCATTGTGTGATACATTACAAATTACTGATGAAATTAAATGTAATACATAGAGAAGAGTAAGAAAAATGAGTGGTAGTTAGGATGAGCAAAAGCCTAGAGGAACTTTTCCAAACTCATCTGTGTTCAGTTGTGTGAATAGTTTTTGAAGTATTCCTCTTACCTGTGCCACATGTACGAAAGTATACACACTCTTCAGTATATGAATACACACATGGAGGATTTCAATAGCATAAATGCAAGTGTGAATATTAGTAAAACATGTATAACTATAGACTGAAATGTGATCCTATCGTCTCAGTCCAGTAAAACCACCCAGGGAGTCACTGGTGGATCTGGACCATCTGATCATCTTCATTGCAGGGTGGATCAAAGTAGATGTGCTAAGTAAGTGACCGATTTTTCCTCAGTGCTTCAGAAAAGTGAATGGATTTTAAAATGTTATTGGAAATTTTAAAATATTACTAAAGCAAAAAGACTTCGGAGACAGTTTTTTGAGGCAGAGATTAACTGATTAAATGTTGGCGTGGCAGAAGAGAGGATGAGGTGTAACTACAGGAGGCTGGCACCTGTCTGTCTGAAGGCACTTGTATCAGAAACACACATGAGTCAGCAGGGAATGTGTCAAATACCTGATTTCTTAAGTGGCATGCTATAGTATTCCAATATTAAAACTCTCATTACAAGCAAAATTCCCATTATTTAAATATGTGGCTATATCTTTAATACAATATACAATTAAGATAATTCCTGTAGCATTGTGGAGCCTTAGCGTGTAGCATACAGTAAGTAATGCCCTGAAAGAGTAAGCCTCAGTGAATACTTGGGGATATTTTCAAGCATGTGTGGATCGCCTCCTCTGTGCCAGGCACTAGTACTTGAAATGATGGTGATGAAAGTTAGGAGAAGATTGGTGGTTCTGAGCTGCCGTCCATACTCCTTTGCCCTGTTCCTCTAGTAATTGGTGTGATTGTGAATTCCCTGGGCCTGGCCTGAGGTGCAACATGTGTGTTTAGAATAAACACTTGTTGTGGACTGAATGTTTGTTTCCTCCCCCTACCAAATTCATACGTTGAAGCCCTAACCCCCAATGTGATAGTATTTGGAGATGGGCCTTTAATTAGGGTTAGATGAGGTCATAAGGGTAGAACCCTCATGACGGGATTGGTGTCCTTGTAAAAAGAGACACCAGAGAGGCTCTCACTCTCTCTCTCTCCCCCTCCCCCCGCTTGTGCACAAAGAAGGGGTCACAGGAGCACACAATGAGGTGGCAGCCACCTACAAGCCAAGAGAAGAGGTCTCAGAATGAAACCTACCTTGCCAGCACCTTGATCTTGGACTTCGCAGCCTCCAGAATTGTGAGAAATAAATGTCTGTTGTTTAAGCCACAGTCTGTGGTGTTTTGTTGTGGCAGCTAAGACACCACCTTATCTGTGGGTAAAGCAAGCTAGACCATATTGAGATCATAAGACATTTTAGCCACCATGTTCTAGATAGTTGAGCTGACTGGATCAAACTGTCAGTTTTTAAATACAGAATGGAGAAAACAGGGAATTTCCCTCCCTAGATTTTATAAGCAGAAAAGAACACCATCTGAGGGTGGTTTTTCCCCTTAATTGAATAGTGAATCAATAAAGAAGTGTGAATCTGCCTATATATTGACACCATTTGATGGGGACATGATTTCACCACCACCAATCTCCTAAATGTCTCTGAACCTAATGATTTGGCCTTTGGAGAAAGAACAGTGACCTAGCTGGAAAAATCTTAAAAGTTTCTGTTAATTAACTGGAGATGTTTTTGCTGATCATTTTTATTAAAAGTAGTTTATTTTTTAAGCCTGGCAGGTACTTTTTAAAATCAGTATCCAAAAGGTATTTGTTATTGGGAAACCACACTAAAGAATAATGATGCTATTCCCAGGTTATTATAGCTACAGATCCATATTCTTGTTTGGTTCACATTGGCTTATCCCACTATTCTTAATAATCACAGTTCATTTTGATGAGAGTAAATACCTGATTTACTAGCATAAGGCTAAAGACTTATGAGTAATTGAAATGGTCAACAATGGGATAAAACACAAGACAAAACAATATAATTTTTCAGTATGTAGCAAACTGAACTAATAATTTAAAACAAGCTGTTTCTGAATAACTAATAACAATATTTAAGTGGTAAAAATTGTTTTCCTATCACTGGACAACAACTTGAAGGGAATGCTATGGAGGAATGCTATGGATTAAAACTTAAAATATAGGCTTAAACTAGATGATCTCTTATGGTCCCTTCTAATCCTGAGATTCTTTCTATGACATAAGAATTTGAAAGAATTCTTTGATCTACAAATAAGACTGGTTAAAATTTGTCCAGAACTCTGACCTTGGTTATTGCTATGGTGTGAATGTTTGTGTCCCCGCAAAATCGATATGTTGAAACCTAACCCCCAAGGTGATGGTATAAGAGGTGGGGAATCGGGAAGTCATTAGGACATGAAGGCTCTATTCTTATAAATGAGATTAATGCCCTCATGAATGGGGCCTGAGGGGGGTTCTTTGCCTCTTCCACCACATGAAGACACAGCAAGAAGGTGCCATCTATGAGCAATGGACCCTCGCCAGACACCAAATCTGCTGGCACCTCAATCTTGGACTTCCCAGTCTCCAAAATTTTGAACAATAAATTTCTATTGCTTATAAATTCCGAGGCTAAGGTATTTTGTTAGAGCAGCCTGAATAGACTAAGACAGTCATACACATATCTAAATCTTTTTCAAAATGAACATTGGATTTAACTATGAAGCATATAAAAAAGGAAAAAAATTTAAGTTGCTCTGCCCCCACACATCCATTTGAGCAAGAAAAAAACATAAATACAATATGTTATTTGGGTAAAGAAGAAATCTCCACAATTTTAAATTTCAGTTGTTTTATAAATGGTTATTTGAATTTAACCATCGTTAAGATTCTCAAAGCAATAAGTCAATGCAGTCCTTTACACACAGTAGAAATCACATATATGTGTAAGTATGTTTATTTAGCTAAGTGAATTCAATCTAACTTTCTATTTCAAATCTGATAAGTATAAAAGAAAAGGTATGTGAAGCAAAACTTTCTGGTTAATATAGTACATTTTAGTGTTCCTATATAGTTCATATAAGATTCATGATTCACATGGAAAAGAGAAGAGTGTGAGAGAATCAAAAAACCTCTGCAAATTACATCAGCTAAATTTTATATTTTTGAAAATTATATTGGACAATAATTTTAATAAAATTATATATATTCAGAATTTAACCTTAAGCACCAAACTATTGTACTAAGCATAAGCACCCTAAGTTATCTGAACTTACTCAAATCCTAAGAGTTATGTTCAAAGAATCTAAGATGAAGATGTGTGTGTGTGTGTGTGTGTGTGTGTATGTGTTTGCAAGTAAACAAAATTCACCTTGAGAAATTGTTTCAGTGATCACAGAGATGTTTCCCCAAAAAAGATTTGACCAAAACTTTCGAGTTCGCAGCCTTCTTCCTTAGAAACAATGATAAAATACTATGCAGTGAAATGCACTTAGAATTAAATAAAATCATTTTTTAAATGGTAGTTAATCTAATACTTGCTGAAATTCTGTGTATAAAACATATATGCAGACATAGTAAGAGTTATAATTGATTAATTTTTTAAATTTTTATTGAATTATTTTTAACAGTTTCACATGAAAGAATGTGCACTTGCATTGAATGGCAGCTATTTTGGACACCACTTACAAAATCATTTATCATAATCTAATCAGAAACTTCTTTGTGTGCTAATCAAGAGTATAACTCCCCACTATTAAAAAAATAGTAATAAGTAAAATAAATTTGAATCCTGGCAGAATCAGTGACTTGAGTGCGTCATGAGAAAAGAGAATATGGCCCTAGAAACTGCCAGAAAGAGCAGACCAGAAATCAGGTCTGCAGCTCCTGAATTTTTGGATGCATTGATTATGGATCACTAAAACTCTTTAAATATAATGCCCCAAACTATTCCCCTTTCAGAGTGATTCAGCAACTATCTGTTCAAGATACAAGTACTGAGTGCCTACACTGGACTCTGCTTATGCTGCATGATGGCCAGTGTGAGTGTGCAGCCTTGTCACTAAGGAAAATAACCAGAACCTTCTTTTAAAAATCATATTTGTAAAGATGTGGAAACAATCCAAGTGCCCATCAATACATGAGTGGATTAATAAAATGTGGTATATGTATACCATGGAATACTACTCAACTACAAAAAACAATGGTGATCTAGCATCTCTTATATTATCCTGGATAGAGATTGAGCCCATCCTTCAAAGTGAGGTATCACAAGGATGGAAAAACATGCACCACATGTACTTGCCATCAAATTGGTACTAACTGATCAATGCTAAGGTGCTCACATGGTAGTAATACTCGTTGGGTGGTGGTCAGGTAGGGGGGTGGGAGGGTGGAGGGGGTTGGGGGGTAAACCCATAGCTAATGGAAACACGTCACACTGTATGGGGAAAGGACATGCTTGTAGCCCTGGCTTGGGTGAGGCAAACGCATTTCATGTAACCAAAATGTTTGTACCCCCATAACATCCTGAATTTTTTTTAAAAAATCCTATTTGTAAATTATATTAATTTTGAGGAAAGACTATATCTAAAATTACTAATCAGAGAAGTCACCAAAATAATATGCCTATGGCCCTAGTTAAGAAAGCTGAACTTTGTCAAGGGGAAAAAGGCTTTCTCTTAAAAAAGATTACAGAATTCCTTGTCCAAAAAATATAGCATCTCATACACAGTAGAAAATATAGCATAAAATGATGTGGTTTTCAATACAGGATCATTCCCTATGCATACATGAAAAGTCCAAATTTTAAGTATTAGTTAAACAAAAACTTGAGATCCCAAAATGTCTCAGCTTCCCTCTTTCTAAACTAGATTTATTTCACACAACAAAGTATTTTTCCCATTTTAAAATAATACACACTGCAATTGCTATTCCTTAAAGCAGTGAAATAGTTAATAGTTTGTTTATAAAGCTTGCTGTTTCTTCTGATTTAATATTCTTCAAAATTAATAAAAAACACTAGATTTCTCAGATTCGACAGAAAACAATGTAAACACTGAGGGCATGAGTTGGTTGGAGCCATCTCAGGTGGTACAAACTGTGTTGTAAATTTTTGTCTCCATCCTGATTCTAACTGTGTTGCCATCTATGTTTGAATATGCAGTTTCACATTTAATACACAACTGGCATCCTATTAGATTCTTCTTAGAGTAGGACCCTGAGAATAAGTCCACTGAGAAATCACATATTATTTCTAGCACCAGTTTGAAGTTTTAAAGTGTCTAATTTTTAAGAAGGCAGAAGGAAACAAAAATTTCCCCGTAAATGATCGCCATGTATCTAAGAGTATATACTTGGTACGAAAGTGCCCATCTAGTTTCAACATCTGTACCTAAACATTTTTAAAATATGTAACTCTTCTAATTTTGAAAAAAATAAAATTGTAAAAATGTGGAATGCTATTGATAGGGTTCAAAGTCCAGGCATAACCTGTGAAGTAATCTCACTACAATAATCAGATGTGGTTTTCTCTGCGATTTCGAGGACACAACCCCGTTTTAGGCTCTGTTAGCCGTAGGCACAATTGGCATCATTCCCGTGAATCCAGAGGCAGATCTGGGCGTATTTGAGGGGAGTGATGCGCACGGCGACGTTGTAGTCCTTCTGAACACCGTTGACATCCACCCACTGGTGGCCTGAATAGATGGCAATGATTTTGCGCTTCCAATTCTTTTTGTCTGGATCTTTCAGACGCAGGTAGATTCCGGAACCGGTGGAGCCCGACTCGGCGTCGCAGTATTGGTAGAGGAGATCGCTGGATTCATCAGACACGCTACAAAACCGGTAGACTAACTGATCAGCCCTATCGTTATCAAATCCTGAGAAGTGGATCATTCCACCAGGCAGCTTCTTGATGGCTGGACTGACGCCTAGTTCCATGTATTTCTTCCTGTGAGCGCGCTTCAGCTCCAGAAGGGCATAGTCATAGTCCAAGGCCGCGTCCTCCCTCCCTCCTCTTGCCCAGCCTTTGGGAATGTGGGTGTTCTTGACCCGGGTCCACTGGAAGGAGGGCCTCCCTTCAGCCACCCTCCGACCCCGGCCAGATGCTTTTCTTCTCCTTCCACCCTTGGCTGGCTCCTGCAGGTTCTCCTTGGTGCCCTCTCTTTGGTCACCACCATTAGCTTCTCTCCTGCTCCTCTTAGAACCTCGACGTTTCTTGCCACCACCTTTCTTTCTCATCTTCAACAATCCTACCCTTAGCTTTTGACTCCCTTTGACGTAGTCCTTTCCATCGTGAACACAGTGGGCCGCTGTGAGAACGTGCTGAGGGGAAATGAGAATGCCGCTGCAGCCTGTGGAGAGCTTCACGGCTGTGCTGAAGGGGAAATTGGTTAAGAACCTTTTGTCCAAGATGCTGAACCTGCTGTCGGTGCCGTACACCTGTCTCTTTCTCCTGACAGATGCTCCTCTTGCGGTGGTATTTGGAGTCGGCTCGAGGACCAGATCCTGTACTTTCACCCGGGTTAAGGTTCGGGTGCCATTCTCAAAGACAGTCTCATATGAAAGATAATCCTCCAGCTCGGAAAGGCTGGGAGCGGGGAGTTCTTTCTGGCATTCAATGCCACACACTCTATTTACCGCCATCGTGGCATCCGCCTCAAATGTGGGGCTGGTGAGATGGAAGGTCTTGTCGCTGACAATCCGGGGTACTTTTCTCAAGTGCCACATAAAATCCTGTTCCGTCTCAGATCCATCAATGAGTGTCCACCCGGGAGTGAAAAATATCAACCAAAGTAGCATATTTTCCATTCTGCTGTTCTGTTTTGCCCTTAAAAATAGAAAAAGAAAGAGAAGCTTTACAATGTTTTCTTTTTAAATGTTACTTATGCATTTCATTTAGGCCTTGGATCCCAAATGTACCCTCACCACAAACGAGAGTCCTTATTTTCACCTTGCTTAGATTTTACTGAGATTAAACATTCCACTAAGTGAGCTCATACAGACTTCCAAAATCAGCAAATCGTTTTTCGCCCAACCTTCCCTCCCCTATCCCTGACCCAGCGCTTCTCCCACCGCCGCCTGCTGCCTCCGCCTCTGCCTCCGCCTCTGCCTCCCCGTGCTCAGGAGAGCAGGGCCACAGCAAACTTGGATCCTCTATTGCCTAAGCCATACTCTCCTCCTCCCTGGGTCTCCTACAACCTTACTTCCAGATGATTTCGAAATAAAGACAGGAGCAGATGTCCTGCAGTCTGTCCCCACACTTAGCTCCTCAAAAGCAGGGAGCATAAATTCCTCATCTCTAGAGTGTAAATACCTAGCACAGAGCTCAAAAAAATGTTCATTTGTGAATGCTATTTGCAGATTTTCCTGAACCAAGATTTGCAGCCCGAGCTGACGTGAAGGTGCAATGCAAATCATTGGATAATGTTCTAAAACCGGAAGTTTTAGAAATAAGTGGGTCTATCCGCTATTGATCTGCTTTAATTTTCATAGAACCCCTGGTCATAAAAAGAAAATATACAACACAGGCCGTTCTATGCTAAAGTAAGAAAAATGTACCGTGCATTTTTTAAAAACAAAGTTGTGCTTGCAACCACCATTGAAGCAAAGCAACATACAAAATAATTTGTAGTGGGATTTTACCGTATATTAAAGTTAGATGTAAGAATGTATGGAGCACAGGCTATGGTTCTAGATTTGCCACTTGTGGGAACATGATCATGATTAGATATCATGGTCCCTGTTCATCACAGGTCTCATCACCTAAGAGCAGTGCTTTTGTGTTACTTAAATACTTTTAAAGGTACCAGTACTTGATAAACTATATAATACCTCTTCTGTTCACATCTTCTTGCCCTCTTTTCCTCTTCTTGAGGCTCACAGGCATGTAAATTTATCTGTTTAGTAGAACTGATGTTTATCGGCCATCGCTTGGAGGTGGGGGTAGTGGTAGGGCTCTTTGGAGCAGCAAATTTGCACCTGTGTCACTATTATTTGTCAGCTATGCTCTAAGCCGTTTTTGACTAATAGTTAAAATATCAAGGCTTAGTGAATGATTTGTACTTTGTATAAAGCAGAAGCAATTCAGGGTTAGATTATTCCTACAATATCTTCACTCTCAATGCTTCCTGATAGGCTTTGTTTGCATGGAAAAGAAAGCGGATGTAGAACGTCAGCAGTGGCCCACGGCCTGGTACAGCCACAAGATGTGTGCGCTGGCACGAAAGGCAAAAGTGGGCTCTGACCAGAGTCGAATATGGGTATCCCTTGATATGACAGCTTATTTTTATTTTACCATACCCAAGTGCAGAGTTTTATTAACAAAATAATAACATTCTTTTAATAAAACAAAATGTATACTACATTAACCTATTTATTATTTAAACATGATGTATTCACTGGAACAGAACATAGTTATTTTGAGCCATCATCCATTTGAAACTATTAAGCAAGTTTAGAATAATCTTTATCATGACTTGTCATCAGTAAAATTATATACAAGTATTGCAGTTTCCATTTTTTCATCTGCTCGTATTTGTATGCTGAGTAATGGTGATTCTGGTTAATATTAGACTGTAGTGCTTGCTAAGAAGCTTGTGATTTGTTTTATTTTGGAGATGGCATTCTTCTGCAGATAGTGTTGGATATTGTTTAAAAAAAATCAATAAAAGAACATACTTTAGAAAAAATCTGCACTCATGTCACAATATTTTCTAATCACCACTGCAAATTTGACTTGATACAAAGCAGTGATTATATTAATTAATATTTTCTTTCACCTTCTATGCAATTTTCACCAAGAGTATTTTGTCAGTTTGATTTAAGTGAATTGGAGCGAAAAAGGTCTCACGATTCAGTAACTCTACTGAGCCCTTGAAAGTAGTGCCCAAGAGGAAAAATGATGTCCTTGGTTTTAAAAAAAAAAGATACCTTTTAAACTACTTGATTCTTAGCAAAATGTCAATCAAGCGAGTTTTTTTGGTGTGGGAATTTTTTTAAATTGATTGCATTTAGCCCTCTATGACAACAGCTGTCCGTTATGTACTTAATATATGATTACATCAAAGACTGAAAGGCAGCCAAGTATCCACATCCAGAGACATACAGAATCTCACTTTGTATATTTTAACACCTGATACCAATGATCCAAGGAGCAATAACCACGTGACAGGCATTCCTGGGCAAAACGGTAGGCGTCTAAATAGTGGTCTAAATGCCACTGTGGTATTGTTTCCCCTGTTAGGTTTTATTTCTTTTCAGTACTATTTAATTTAGTCTTGCAACTTTTTGGCCAGTTGGGGATTAGAAAGGCAGCATGTAAATATTAAATGATAAATAACAAGACAGTCTTTTACTATACATATTATTGAACTAGGATATGGATGTCAAATAGAATTTCCCCTACTCAATAAAACATGTGCCCTGTGCGATAATTCGGTAGCCAGACTTTTAAGAAATCCCCGTAAAGTCAGGTGTGCTGGCCGCGCCTGTTAGTCCCAGCTACTCATAAGGCTGAGGTGGGAGGATCACCTGAGCCCAGTAATCCACGGCTGCAGTGAACTATCATCGCACCACTGCACTCCAGCCTGGGCGACAGAGTAAGACCCCATCTCTAAAAAAACAAAAGAAAAGGCCCCATTAGAATTGAATTATATTCAAGTAAATTTCATTTTTGGACACGTGTCTCACATTGATTTTTAAAACTATTATTCTGGTCAAAGGCTTTAGCCAATACTTTGGAAATTTTCAATACCATCAGTCCCTTTTAAACCATGCTTGATACAAAGCAACGATTTGCTTTAGCAAATGATAATACCAGGGATACAGGCATCGTTTTCCCATCTAGTGTGTGCTCAGGTGAACACTCTCACAGCAGTTAAGAATGATGGTTGAGAGCCCAAATCTCTGTTTGCTCGCCAAAAGGAAACACTAGACCATTGGTTCTCAGATTATAATCCCTGAACCAGTAGCATCAACCTTACTGGGAGCTTGTTAAAAATGCTAATTCTCAGGGCCCAGCCTACTGTTAGACACTCTTCTAGAAGGGTGGTGGGGGGTGGTTTCCCAGCTATCTGTGATGATTCGGACACTCAGTGAAGTTTGAGAACCACAGCAGCCCAGGCCCCGGTGTAGCAGCATGAGCCACACCCCACAAGGCAGTCTTCCCAGGGATGATGGCTGACCTGGCTGTCCAATGACATCTGCTTCATCTCTGGAACCTTGTCTGGAGCCCTTTGAGGGAGCTTTGTCACAGTGCACCGCAGGAATACAAGCCTTGCCACATCTATCCTTGGGCATGGGAAGGGCGGAGCTGTATAATAGGACCTCGGAATCACAGTAATAAGAGGACACGGGTTTAGTGAGCCTGTCTAATTTGGCCTGTAATTTAAAATTGGACAACTGCTTAAGGACATTTTCTTTTGGAAAATCTAAGTTTGTCTTGTGGTAAAATGTCAATGTAATGTAAATGGTAGCTCTTCCTGATAGAGCGATCCACCGCTCGGTGGATACATCCACATACGCCCTTCATCCAGAAAGCACTAAACTCAATGGTCTAAAGAGACAGTCTCAGCTGGTGGGGCAGCATTAATATTTTGAAAGCGCAAGTGTCTCTCATCTTCCCCATCCTCCCCTTTTTCCTGTCTGTTCCATCAGTACAAGTTCATCTACATGTACAGACATTCTTGCTTCCTCCTTAATTCTCTTCTACTCCATCTGTCTTTATGATCCAGCCCTGGATTGGTTCCGTGTACACTGACTGACTCAGGGTGGAGAGCGGTGGCTGCCACTTCACTTTCGTTAACCAAAACTGGAATTTGAAGCCCCAAGTCCAAGCCATGTGGAAATTGACAGTGAAGGTCACAATTGTAATGGAAGACATTCTAAAATTCCCCTTTTCTTTGTTTTGTTTGTTTTTTGTTCAAGGACAGCTTCGCTTCAGAAACCTCCCAAATGAATGCTTTCCTAATTACTCATTTCTATGAATATCTGCAGCTCTGTAATATGTTTTTCTCATTGTTATTAAACTTAAGTATGATTAAACATTATCCAGCCAAAAAACACTTAAGTTGTATTCCCTGCACCTTATTTATAGCCTGGATCTACATTAGGGATTCTGGAACTGTATCAGACCCTCAGCCCAAGAAGAAACAGAGTCAATGTCAAAATAGTTACTGTAAGGGAGTGATTTACAGTGAAAGAAAAACCTAAATTTTTGAGTGAGTCTATCTAGAGTGTATAGAATTTTACTATGAAATGACATAATTATACTCTGAGGCTCAGTTCCTCTTTTGTTTTTTGTTTTGTTTTTTGACCCTGAAAAGTTTATAGTCTAGCTTAGGCAGGGCAGACAGATTAATGAAAGATTAGATGGTTGCCCACTATATTAAATATTTCAAATTAATTATTTTTCCTACACATGAATGAAAATGACTCACCATCGAGGGGTCTGTACTGAATGGCTTTCCCTTACCAGGTGACAGATTCACACTGGCCCCTGCCTTTCTTTTCACCTGGTCCCTTGTAATTCATCTATGCTGCCATAGGACACAATTTTGTATTAATCTATCAGACATTTTCTGGGCTGCTGGCATGGCCTCAGGAACCACTCAGTCAGATAAACGACCCCGTAGAGCCAACACCAACCTCTACCTTAATGTGCATGTTAGGACGCACCAGTGATTGCATGAGCACTTTTTAAAATGTGGCTGTCCTTTATTTAGCCATCCACGATCCCAACCTCCTGTCCCTCTCAACACCACTGGCTACATTTACACACACACCCAAATGTGAGGACATGCTCTCATCCCCTCCTCTGCCTCCTTCCTCCACCTGCTTAGGAAGGACTGACACAATCAGGGAGGCAGTGTGGCCTGGCCCAGGTAATCCTAAATAACCACAGAGAGAAGTGATCGCTTAGGCAAAAGTCCACAAGCAGGAAAGGAGGGGCGTTACTAGTGACAGTAAATGGAGTACCACAAGCACTAAAGAGATAGGTTATGTTTTGGAGGACGATTGTAAAAACTTTCCCAGTCACTTTCATTTTCGGGGAGTAGATGCTGAGGAGAATAGGTATTTTATAAAGTCCAATTCCTGACCCACTGCAGGCCCAGTGATGTTAACCACTGACTAGGGCATGGCGAGGAGGCCACATTTGAGTTAGAAAGTGTACAGTATCACAGAGATGAGAACGTAACCATGTCAGTAGCATAACCAAGATGGAAAGCAAGAACTGGGGTGTCCTAAAAATCGTGGAGGCAGTGGGCTGTGAAGCCAAATCAACTTAGGTACATTTGCCCCTTATGAACAGTGTGACCTTGTGAAGGTTACGTAATCTCTCCAGATATTATTTTCCACATTTATATTTTATAGGGATAATATTTTAGAATATTTTGCGAGAAACTGATATGATAAGCACAATGCCCAGGGCACAGTAAGCACTCAACAAATGGCAGCAATTGTTACTATTAAGATCAGACAGAGGGAGTCAAAACTTAGGTAGCTTTGGGGCCGGGCGCAGTGGCTCACGCCTGTAATCCTAGCTCTCTGGGAGGCCGAGGCGGGCGGATTGTTTGAGCTCAGGAGTTCGAGACCAGCCTGAGCAAGAGCGAGACCCCTACTAAAAAAAAAATAGAAAGAAATTAATTGGACAACTAAAAATATATAGAAAAAATTAGCTGGGCATGGTGGTGTATGCCTGTAGTCCCAGCTAATCGGGAGCCTGAGGCAGGAGGATCGCTTCAGCCCATGAGTTTGAGGTTGCTGTGAGCTAGGCTAACGCCAAGGCACTCACTCTAGCCAGGGCAACAAAGCGAGACTTTGTCTCAAAAAAAAAAAAAAAAAACTTAGGTAGCTTTTTATAAGGTATTTCATACATCTCTAGCTGCTACCTCCTCGTGGTTTGCAAATTACAGCCTCCAAAGTTATCCACATCCTCATCCCTAGAACCTGTGAATATGTTCCTTACAGGGTAAAAGAGACTTTGCTGGTGTGATTGGGTTAAGGATTTTGAGATGTGGAGGGGAGCTTAGATTACCCAGGTGGGTCCAATGTAATCACAGGCCTGCATAAGAAGGAGGCAGGAGAGGAGGGTGGAGTGATGCAGAGCCATGAGCCAAAGCACCGGCAGCCTCTACTGCAGCAAAGGTAAGGAAAGATTCTCTCCTAGAACTTCCAGAAGGGACACAGTCCTGCTGACCCACTTGAGACTTCTGACCTCCAGATGCATAAGACAATAAATTTGTGTTGTTTTAAGTCACTAGGTTTTTAGGTAATTTGTTGTAGCAGAAATGGGTGCTCATTTATAAAGGTGTGAATCCAGTTTCTGAAATTGTCAATCTAGTTTCTGAAATTTTCTGTCTGCCCTGTGATGCCACTGCACTCTAGCCCTGGGCGAAAGAGAGAGACCCTGTCTCAAAAACGAAATAAAATTGTCTGTCCTGGATGTTTAGAAAGAAAGAAGTAGTAGGGAGTGATACAAAGTGGAAAAGAATGGTTCATGGGACTTAAAACATAAATGAAGTTGTTTTATTTTAAGGAAAATTAGACATGTAATTTTAGAACTAAAAACAGAAGATTGTGATAAAACTTTATGGTGGTAGAGAGTAGTATTGCTAGAAAAAAATAAGAAGTGGAACAGGGTAGATAAATTCGGTTATTCAACAAATGCACACCTGGTGCTAATCCTGCTATGCATCATTTAAAACCTTTTTTTTTTTTTTTTTCCTCCCAGAGGCAGAGTCTGTGCTCTGTGGGCCAGGCTGGAGTGCAGCGGTGCAATCATAGCTCACTGCAACCCTGAACTCCTGGGCTCAAGGGATCCTCCCACCTCAGTCTCCCGAGTAGCTAGGACCACAGGCGTGTGCCACCACACCCACCTAATTTAAAAGAATTTTGTCGGTAGAGACAGGGGTCTCGAACTCCTGGGCTCAAGCAATCCTCTCTCTTCAGCCTCCCAAAGCACTGGGATTACAGGTGTTAGCCAAAGCGCCCAGTCTTCAAAGCCTTTTTTTTTTTTTTAAGATTCTCTGATAGTCCTTCTTAACTACTGGGTTGGACTACAAAATTTCTAAGATCTCTTGCACCTGTAAACCACACCACAAATGGGAAAACCCATCAATGATCTCCAAGAAGCTTCCAATTAATTCCTAGTCCTCCAGGGGAGGACCTTGCCTGCTATCCACGTTACTACCACTAGAGGGCACAGCTAGCCTAGTAATGGCAAATCTAAGCCAGGCATTTAAATTGTTTACATTCACTCAGCTGTGAAATAGATTTTATTTTAAAAGCATGTGAGATTCAGCAGGGGGAAAATGTCTAACTGGCTATTAATAATACACTAAATGGTTGTCACATGTGGAATTTATTACGTTTAGAAAACCCACCTACAGGCCACAGAGCCCATCCTGATGAACTGAGGGCTGATAACACCATCTACGGCCAGACAATTTTCTGGCAGGTGGTTTTCCAAAAACAGTGGAGGTGCCAGCACACTTCCACCGTGACCTACAGCACCGCTAAACGTGCTGCACTGTATTTCAACACTAAGGAAAACCTTGAACCAGCCAAATGTTTCACATATGTTTATCAAATACTTTATAATCCATTACTAAAGGATAAGTTCTACTCTGATTCTGTGCTGAGAATAAATGGCAAGAAAGTTCATTGACAGTGTGCCAAATTCTATTCAAAATATCATACCAGAGCATTATTTTCAAGTTCAGTTTCAGGAATGGAGACAAAGTAATGTCTGCTTAAAAAGTCTGGCAGTACTTGAGGGAAAGGAAGATGGTAAAGTTACACAGTTGATTATTTTACAGTAACCCACAACTTCTGTTTCTCATCACAATAAAAAATAAAACCTCCCTTTGTTTTTTAGCTATTTTTCCAGGACACGTACATCTCAATTTCTGCAATGGATGTGCTGTGTGTAAATCAAATAGGGGGTGAATGGCATAAGGGAGCCCCAAGGGAACACCCTCTTATGTGGTCTTATGAAGTGTACATCATATGGCTCTCTGTGAAGCCTTATCTTTATATTTTTCAAGTTGGCCTTTGAAAGCAAAGAATATTTGTAAAGACTTGCTACTTTTCAGGCATCAAAGCATTCATGGTCATAATGTTTTTTGTTAATCATGTATCAGTTTTACATATATGAAGCTTTAAAGTCTTTTAAATTATAAAATAACTTGGATACCACCAATGTGACTTTACTATTTCCTAACCTCTCCTTCTCATATTTTTCATCTGCAAAGTTAACTCTGTGCTAAGATGAGGTCGTTTCATCCTCCAAAATTCTGAGCCTGATCCTACTGTTAAAATGCAATATGCTTGTTGAATATTTGAGCATTGGGCAGAGAAAACTAATTTACTCAGTAGGGAAAATTGCACTAGCAATTGTTTGTTTTAACATATAATGAGCACATACTATGTGCCAAGCATGTGCTAAACAATCTCACATTTTAAAACATGAAAAAGATTCTTAAAAGCATTCAGGTTTCCCAGGTGCCTGGATGAAAAGTGGGGAGGTTAACACATCAACCCTTCTCACACTAAAGGAACTCCTCTAATATTTCCTAATAAAAGTAAAATTCTAGATGATGCCTGGCCGCTACTTTCAAGCCCTAGATGTCTTATTTGGCTGGGATTTTAACATTCTTTCTTCTAAATTATAAAGCAGATTCTAAGCATAATTCTCCAGGCAGCAAAATATGACTTTTATAATCCTCTGTAGAGACAAGCGTACTTGGGATAAAATGAGAATTTCAGAAGTTAGAAGGGTTAATAAAGGGGGAAACCCCTTAGATATGACATGCATCTTCTTGTCAAGTCAACGACAGTGTAAAAAGAATGATCCGGTGGGAGTGTTTCTATACCTTTAAAATATATATTACAGAAAATTTCAAGACCACACAAAAGTAAAGGAAAAGTATGTGCCCATCACCCAGCTCCCATAATTACCAATATTTTGCCAATCTTGTTTCGTGCATCTCCCCCACCCCACTTTATTTTTGCTAGGGTTATTTTTAAGCAAGTCCAAGACTTTTCGATTTCATTTCACCTTATTTTCTAAATGGTTTCCACTGCCCCTTACCCCTGCAGCCAAGTTGATAAAAAGGGGGTGCATAGAGGCTAGCTTTCATAGCAACCCTGCCAAAGAGGCTTTCAACCGGAGTAGACTTTCCGAGAATAGGTTTTACACCTTTTTCAATGGCATCTGTTAATAATCGCAAAAATAGAGCCCCCTCTGGTACTGCTTAAGTAGAAAGAATTCCATTTATATTCCAATGCAAACATTTTTGCTCTTAAATATTAAACTGTGCAGGAGTCTCAGCACACAGAATTTTCTATGGGCAGGGTAGTTTCTTTGAGGACAGAAAGTGCTGTTTGATTCCTTTCTTTAAAGCCTTTCAAAGAAGCTCCCCTCGGGTGGGTCCCGCCTTTCTGGGGAAGCTTCTAGGTTCCAAGGACTCGCGCTGTCCGGGTGGCTTCACCCTTACCTGCAAAGCTCGTCCGCTCCCCGGGGGCGCTGCCGCCACCGCTGCTCGGGAGGGAAGGCGGGCGGGGGCGCTGCTGCCCGGAGCCTGCGGACGACGCCGCCGGAGCCGAGCGAGAGTCGAGCCCGAGGCCGCCACGCCCGGAGCCGGCCGCAGAGTGCGGAGGAGGCGAGAGCCGCGCGGCGGCCGGGAGGTGGGAGGGGAAAGGGGCGATGACGCCCGCGGACGCGGTGGGGAGGCGGTGGGCAAGAGGGGAGTGAGGGGGGCGGGGCAGGGACTGCAGCCTCTCACCCCACGGTCCCTGCCCCGAGACGGAATCAAGCATTAGGAAAGTCTTGAGTGGGTTCACGGGCGACGTCCGCTCCTGTGATCGTATGCGCCCCTTAGATAGTCTCAAGAAGATGCTCTAAAGGCGGAGGGGCGGGTGCTGGAGTTCATTGAGCCCGTCGTCCCCCCTGCTTGCGGTTGAGACCCCGCCATCCAGCCATCCGGAGGAAGGGAGCGCATCTCCCCAACCCATCCCAAGCCAGTCTCTGCCGGGGACCCTTCCCCGGACGCGCACCCCGCAGGGCCAACCCGACTTGGCCAGCGTCAAGCGCAAGGGCCGCCTCTAGCCCCTGGTTCCCGCCGGCGGCCAGGCTGGGTCGGGGACGGGGACCCCGGGCTGGGACGCGGGGACACCCCCAGAGCATCCTGTGCCGCCTCCAGGGGGAGCGCGTCAGTTGCCATCTATCCGGAAAAGGCTAGTTTTCTACTTTGGGCGAGTACCATTTAAGAGTACCTTTCTCTCCAGCCTTCTTTTACTCTCCTCCTTAGCAGAGGTGCTGCTGTGGGGTGGCGGCCGCATGAGCACGGAAGCTTCACTTATTCAGCCTCTACCGAGCTTCTAGTGGGTGGCAGCTTGGAGCAAGATGCGCTGATACCAGTGCGAAAACTCGGTCCTGGCCCTCAAAGCAGGGCAATCAAATAAGTGCATGCATATTTATAACACAAGGTCCAAGTGTGTCCCATAACCTTTGATTCATTAGTGGGTTATTGCATTTCTCAGATTTCTACGTATTTCCTAACAGAATGAAATTGTAACATACGTACCACCATCTCCCTGTATACCGGAGGACTGGTTCCAGGACCTTGGCTATACCAAAATCCATGCATACTCAAGTCCTTAAATCCACCGATCTATGGGAAAAGTTGGCCCTCTGTTTACCCGGGTTTTGCCTGAGAATTCTGTATTTTTGATTCATGTTTGGTTGAAAAAAAAATCCTTATAAGTGGATCCAAGCAGTTCAAACCTGTGTTCGAAGGGTCAGCTGTATATATAGTTTTGTTTCTTATTTTCTCACTTAGCATTGTCATATATGCATTTATCCATATTGTTAAAATCTATTGGTAATTTTTAGCTGGTATAACAGAATTAGCACTAAAGCTCTCTGTCTTACGAATCAGATCATAATATTCATGTGCATCTTTGAATCACCACCATCTAGCATCTGGCATATAGTAGATGCCAATTATGTGTTGAACTAAAAAAGTTTCCTAGTCAACTGGAGTGTGGGAAGTCAGAGAGAAAGCCCAGAACTCAGAATCCTGTCCAACACTGAATCTCTGTGTGCTCTGGGCCTCGGCTTCTTCACCTATGAATTGGGAACTCTTCCAGCTCAACCTTCCAAGTTCTGCAGCTCTCAAACATTTTGGGGATTCTAAAACTGTATAAATCCAGAAGGTGTGAGCATAGACCCAGGTCTTATTCCTTTAAGCCAGTCAGCGGCCCCCACCAGCATCATGTAAAGCAGATCCCTCGCTGAGCATTTTACCCTATGCCCTCTTGCACTTTATTTCTGGATCCCTTCTAGGTTGTCTTAGCAACAATTTGACTTTCTTTTTATTCATTGATTTACCTCATCTGGTCCTGATATTTACTGCTTCTCTGGTTCCAGGATTCTGGCTTCTCTTAATCAGGATTCCTTCTCCTGGCCTAGTCCGGCCCCACAAGTTTTCTGTAGCCCAGTATGAGCAACTCTGACACCTGTGCTAAACTATATCCCATAAGGGCCTCCCTCAACCCATCAGGTTCACCATTCTGGTGCTGTTATGATGGTCCTGCAGTTTTCCAATGTTCCCCAACCAGCTTTCCACATGGGAATGAACACTTTGTACAATATAGCTGCTGCTATATGAGGAAATAATGCATTATAGGAAATGTTATCAGTTAAAAAAAAACTCATAACAAAGCTTCTATCTTTTCCAATGCTCCTTAACTTCATTTTCAGATATTGTGACTATCATGACCAAAAGTTTTATCAGATTACTTTTAATACAACCCCAGCCCTCTGTTAACACACCAACAGAATTCATAGCTACACATCCTTTGCGAGGCCCCCAGCTTAATGGGGGCATTTGTATGCTTCTCCAGAAATGGGACCAAGAGACCCTGAATGCATCTCTTGTCATATTTCAGGTCATTAGAGATATCGTGTCCTTGATAGAAGAGAAGTGGTTACCACTGTCGGGCTGGCTATGATTAAAGCTCTACCACTTAGCCTTTTTTCCTAGACTTGACTTCCCAAGAGACTCAGACCAAAATAGCATAGCCCTCTTTCCAAGGCTAAATCTTTTTTGTCGTGGAAATGTACTTGGAAAGTTTTAGCTATGGAAAGGCAGGAAGAGATGTTTCATGGTCCATGGTTAAATGTCTACGTGATGACTCAATCTTGTAGAAAGGGCATGACTTGCTGTGGCTGGAATCTTCCATATTAATTTTTAATACCAAGCTTTTATCAAAACCCTTTATTAGGTAGCATGGTCCTGCATGTTTAAAACCCAGGGCCCCTTGGTTAAGGCAGACCAAGGACATAAGGCAAATGTAATAAGGTGACATTTCCTCAGTTTAGATTTACTTTTATAGAAGCCGCCTATGATCAGCTAATTTGAGGAACCACTGCTGGCTCTCCAGAAACCTGCAGAACCGCTGACTTTATCTTTCTGTGTGGCCCAAGGAAGAACAATGACATATTCCCAAAATAAATCTGAAAATTGGGTCCCCCACTGTAGCCATGGTGCAGCACCCTCACCCCCTCCTCCCTCCCCAGCATTTTAACCTGTTCTCTCTGGTGGACAGTGTTGCTCTCTCCTCATTTTGTGCCAGCACTGGTCCTGGGATCTTGTCACGCTGTTTTAGAATTATTTGTTTCCATGCATGCCTCCCATATAGGGCTGTGAGAGCCTCAAGGGCAGCAAAACTTTTCTATCTCCAGCACTAAACACAGCACCTACAACTTAGGTGTTAACTAAGAAAATGGAAGGGTCTCTAAAAATGGGCCAGAATCAAGAGATTCTACCATTGTCATCTGTCATTTAGACACAGTACAGATTATCAGAAGAAACAGGATTTCCCTCAGAAATCACTAAAACTTAACCTACAACTGTCATAAAGAGGCATGAGCAAAAAAACCCGAAGAGGACATGGATTCCAGAGAGTGCAGTCTAGACCAGAACACTGGACCCAACCAGAAGTTCTCTCAGAGACAGGATTTCACAGGGCATTAGTGGAGGATAGAGACTCTTGTAAAGTGGAATTCATAGGGATGTAAATTGGGACTAATGGAGTAAAATCATTTATATTCCAAGCTTAGAAATTTATGATAGCTTTTTTGAAATTTTTTGTTATATGGTTTTTGGTTCTGGAAATGGTGATAAATAAGTAGAGGACATGAGCAAGGCTTCAGTAAAGACCTTTATCAGGATCAGAATGATCCTGGGCAAACCACATCTTCAATCATGTATCCAATGAGGGAGAAGAAAGGCTGTTCCTCCTCCTACATGGCCCCAGATGCAGTACTGAGCCCACCTTGGGGACAACAGTGCACGTAATGGAAATGTATTTGGGGTTAGAAGACCAAGATTTGAATCTGAACACTGGTACTTGCCAGACATGTGATTTTGGGCAAGCCGCTTAACCACTTGGTTCCCTCATTTGGAAAACTGGCATGATAAAACTTGCCTGGAAGAGTGGTTCTGAGGGGTAAATGTAAGAATGTATGTAAACACCCTTAGTTGTGACCTGGCACACGGTAGGTGTTCAGTAAGTAGAGCTAGAATTCCAAGTCCATGGACCCAGAGAATTGGCCAGTGGAGCAAAGTATAGTGGCATGTGACAGAGAACACTACTTCACTCTGGAGCCTAATCAGAAGCTGGTTTGTGTACTTCCACGTGACTCCCAGGAGAGGAAATAGACCCCGGTACTTCTGATATCACTTCTCTCTTATCCTTTCCCTTACCTTTCTTACTGTGTCCCAAGACTCTGACTAGATCCAGAGACCAGGCATCAGTTAAATCAAACAACCCTCACAACATTTATGTAACCTCCTGGGGGATGAACAAACAGCAAATGATCATCAGTGAAGAGATGACAGATGTGGAGGGGAGCAGTGAGAGTTGGGAATGATGAACAGGCGGGGCCACACTTGATCCTACAGGACAAACATTTCAGATTGCGGATGTTTTGGTGTGGCCAGTAAATTGGAAGTTTTCCATAAAAATCCTGATTTCCAGTTTTTTGTATAAAAAAAAAAAATGAGATGATCAGGCAAGTCTGGTCCACATTCCCTTGTGGCAATAGTCGGCTGAAGCTAGGTAGGAGCTAGCAATTTAGATGGAGGTTGGCAGCTGTCGCCACTCCTTAGTGTTGGCTCCACATGCAGTCTGAGCACTGGTTTTCATTTGTCATCTCCAATACATGGTTGTTTCTCTTACTCTTAGCCGACTGTACTATTTACATGCTAGGGAGCTGCCAGAAAAAATAAATAAAGTCCATTTGCATGTCAGTAAGACAATCCTGGAAGCAGAAGGAATTGTTGAAAGATAAAGAGGTGAAAAGGAGAAGGATTAAACTTCTAGTAGAAAGAATAGCTAAGAGGCTTTTACAATAGTTCAGGCTGATATTATGAAGGTTCGAAGTAGGCAGTAGCTCTGGAGATGGGGAGAGAACAGATCCAGAGATGTTGGGATAAAATTGAGTGAGCTGGTGGCTGGACATAGGGAATGAAAGAAGGAAAGAGAAAATTTCAGGGTTCAAAATAAATAAGGCCATCTACAAGGATATTTATTGCAACCATTTCTGTATAGTAGCAGAAAAGTAGAACTAAAGTGAATGCCCATCAAAAGGGTATATCCATACTCTGGGACCTTATGCTGCCATTATCAGGAATAAGTCAGATCCAAACCAGCTGCATTAGAGGGAGTTCCTCAGAATGTAGTTAACTGAAATGCACTGAGGAACATAGGTAAGGCAATCCCATTAATAGAAAAGCAACAACGAAAAAACTTCCATAGACATGTATATGTAGATATGTATAGATACATATATACGTATGTGTGTGTATTTGATTACGTGATAAAGGGATAGATATGGAAAATATTATACAGTATTTTCAAATGTGGAGGTAAGTAGAGGAGGAAGGAAGGGGAAAGCAAAAAAACCCTATACTAAAAAAGATTGAATTTTTAAAGAATGTATATGACTCTTTTTTCTCAAATTGCGTATGTGTTTGTAACCATTAAAAAGATGCATGAAGGCCAGGAACAGTAGCTCATGCCTGCAATCCTGGCACTTTGGGAGGCCAACACAGGAGGATCACTTGAGGCCAAGAGCTCAAGACCAGCCTGAGCAAGAATGAGACCCTGTTTCTACAAAAAAAAATAGAAAAATTAGCCAGGCATGGTGGCATGCCCCTATAGTCCCAGTGTACGGGCTGTCCCTGGGCAAATTGGCTTAAGCCCAGAGTCAGTGAAACTGGGGGTGCTCTCCTTGGCGCCAGAGGTCAATAGGTCCGGACACGGCCTCTTGACCAAACAGAACTATTCCTCATGACAGATAGCTCTATGATAGATAACCAAGCGCCTGGGGTCTTGCAAACAAGCCAAGGCATCTCATTGTCCTGCATACGGTAATGAGATAAAGAAGTTAAGATACAAGAAGTTAAGATGCAAATGTCTGCTTCCCTTAAGCAATCGTCTGGAAGGAATGAAAATGTATTTTTCTCAGGGTGCCCAAGGTAGTCACGTGCCAGGAAGCAGCTGCCGGACATAGAAAAAGTATATAATAAAGCGACTGGTAGAATTTGTGTGTGTCTGTGTGTTTCTTTCTGTGTCCATCCCCCATTCTGCAATCCGGGCCGCGACACCAGCTATTCAAGAGACTGAGGCAGGAGGATCGCTTGAGCCCAGGAGTTTGAAGTTACAGTGAGCTATGATGATGCCACTGCACTCTAGCCTGGGCGACAGATCAAGAACCTGTCTCAAAAAAAAAAAAAAAAAAAAAAAACATGAGATTGTTATATGGAGTTTGAGGGATTCCAATTGATTTTAATTTTTTATATTGTTTATAAAATTAGTATAAACCCCCACAATATGCGAACCTAAAACTGCTTTAAAAATAAGCCTTATTAATTTAAAAAAACATCCCACGATAATTCTATTTTCATTGTAAACAAACATAAATCAAAGTATCTTTTTCAGTCAACATTCTTCTCATATTAGGTCTAAATCCCACTTCATCTATGTACCAGCTGGGTAAACTCAGGCAATTTACTTAATCTCTCTCTCAGCCTGTTTTCTTATTTGAAAAATGGGAATGATAACCTCAACCCTGGAAGGTTGTTATTAGGATTGAATAAAAGAATACCCATGATGTAGCTGGCCCATAGTAGTCTCTCCACAATTGGCAGCTACTCTCAAAATCACTCTCCATGCTCACAAGGGTGACAAGATTGACGATTTCAGCCACAACCTGTAGTTCCTCCCCAACGTCCACTGATACTTTTGTGTTCAGTTCCAGGGAAAGTGGTTCCCTCCCCTTTCTCTCCACTTTGATGAGTTCCTTGAAGCCAGGGAATGAATTCTGGGCTGCTGTCCAGCGAGCAGGTTTTGGGACTCACACACAGTTTCTTCCTCTTCCTGTTTTTAGCTGATTTGACTTCTTAGTTTAAAACTCACCATCAAATCCAAAGTATGTTCTCAAACCTCTTGGCCACATTTAATTTAACAAATAAAAGCCCCCTTTTCATAAACTTTTGCAAGTTTTGTTTTGCGAGTTTTGCCCACAATGTAAAAGAAAAGGGTTAAATTAAAAGTGATATTTAGGCTTGACAGCATTAGAAAATGCTAGGTAACTAACCAGTGTGGTTACAGAGCCGCAGCTCCCTCGCAGCCCCCAAAGTTTAATGGAAACAATTTGACCATATTTGTGTTTTAAAGGAACTAAAATCACCTTATATTGGTTTAGTGTCTGCACTCCTGGAGAAACTAGAAACACAAGATGTTTCAGGTAAAGCTGTGCTATGTTGGCACCGAAGTTGCTTTAAGTATTTCAGTTTTATTTTTAGCTAAGAAATTCCACGTGACTGGATAAAACTTAACCATTTGATTTGCTGAGTACTTTGCTTCTAAGTATATCGCAAATATTGGAAAGATATGTATAAATACGTTTACAAATGTAAATCCAAATCCCTTGAAAGTTTCCCTCAAAGCCTGGCTCACAGAGCACGCACATTAACACTGGAGTCTGTCCCAGCCCAGAGATTTTCAAAAGGAACAGCAGGAAGCTGGACTTTGGTATTTCTTGAATTTGATTTTTTTTTCATATTTTATTTGTATAAGAATTTCTAAATAGAGTTTACTGTTTTTTAGTCTCTAAATTACACTTTAACCTTCTTTAAACGGCAGAGCATTTTCAACATTTTTGAAAACAAACCTTCAGATGTGGCCACTTATGGGAAAAATTTTATTCAATTTGCTTTACTATGATTAATATATGGACAGAAACCAACATTTACTGAATGTTTACAATGCCTTAGGCATTGACATGTTGGGCTGGATCATTCTTTGTTGTAGGAGCTGTCCTGTGCAGTGTAGGACACTTAACAGCATCCCTGGCCTCTGCCCACTAGATGCCAGTAGCATACTTCCCCCCCAGCGCCCAGTGTGACAACCCAAAATGCCTCCACACATCACCACATGTCCCTCGAGAGGCAAAACTGTTCCTGGTTGAATGCCACTATCCTAGACACTTCTACACAGGCACTTCTATTTACTCTTCGTAACAGAGACTGTAAGAGTTCAAGTAATTTTCCCAAGGTCGTGTAGTGTGTTTGTTAGTGAGTGGGTTCCTGGATTGAAATTCCAGTGGGTATAATTCCACAGCTCACCTCTTTTAGAGATCATGCTGAAAAAATAAAAAGAAGAGAGCAGAAAGCCAACTTAGGCTGAATATTTCTTACAACAAAGTTTATGCTGAGTGCTGTTCCTTCCTGATACTTTTCCACATCCTCAAGCCCCATCCTTGTCCCCAAGACACGCTTGCAGTTGCCACTTGCTCCCTGCCCTTCCCTCCAACACGTAGCTCATTTTTCCCTGCGAGATCAAAGCTATCGGATGGATTTTCAGCTTTTTTGTCTTCATCTCAAAATTCTTCTGACACCTAACCCATCCTTTCCAGTCCTTCTTTCTAAGGCCACCCCCTGCCCCAGGTCCTTGACCACACCCCTCCTCTTCCCTCTGACCTTGCTTCTGAATTGTCTCTATTACAAATTATCCCCACACAAGTCTTTATTCTTCCCTGAGCCTGAACACATGCTTCTCCTGCCATGATGGATAATTTTGTGTGTCAACTTGGCTAGGCACAGTACCCAGGTATTTGGTCAAACATTATTCTAGATGTTTCTGTGAAGGTATTTTTTAGATGAGATGAACATTTAAACCAGTACACTTTTAGTAAAGCAGATCACACTCCATGATGTGGGTGGGCCTCATCCAATTAGTTGAAGGACTTAATAGAAAAAGACTGACTCCCCAGTGGAAGAGGGGATTCTGAGAGCAGATGCCTTTGGACTTAAGCTGCTACTCTTCCTTGAGTCTCCAGCCTGCTGCCGTACGCTGAAGATTTTGGATTTGCCAACCTCCATAACTGCATGAGTCAATTCCTTAAAATAAATTTCTCTATCCTGTATGTATATACTATTGGTTTATTTTCTCTGCAAAACCCTTCCTAAAAAATCTTTCCCCTTGAAGCTGCTTTGCATCTAAGCTCAAATGCTGCCTTCTCCACAAAGCTCTACTAACCTCACTCTTTCCCCTGCTCGTGTTACTCCTTTTTTTTTTTTTTTGAGAGAGTCTCACTCTGTTGCTGGGGCTAGAGTGAGTGCCATGGCGTCAGCCTAGCTCACAGCAACCTCAAACTCCTGGGCTCAAGCAATCCTACTGCTTCTGCCTACCAAGTAGCTGGGACTACAGACATGCACCACCATGCCTGGCTAATTTTTTCTATTTTTGTTGTTTGGCTAATTTCTTTCTATTTTTATTAGAGCCAGGGTCTCACTCTTGCTCAGGCTGGTCTCCAACTCCTGAGCTCAAACGATCCTCCCACCCTGGCCTCCCAAAGTGCTAGGATTACAGGCGTGAGCCACCGCACCGGGCCTGGTGTTACTCTTATAGCCTTCCTAAGGTGATGTTTAAATTGTTGGGAATCCTGCACTGTGAGGACAAGGACCTTATCTATTTCATTTTTACATTTCCCAAAGTATCTAACACAATAACTTGGACACAGTGGATAATTGAGCTTATTAGTTTGAAATATCAAACTCTTCTTTAAATTTTATTGAAAATAATTGAAACTGAAAAAAATAAACATTTCCTTTTGATATTTCTGAACATAGATGATTGATTTTGAAATTTGTTTATCACAAACAATTGTTCTGGGAAATTTAGTCCTCTTTTCTCTTAAAAAATGTTTTTTAGAGTTGCAATAAAAGATCAACCCCAATGCAGAAACCTGTAGCTATGGGACTTCAGGATGAGATGAATTATTTGCCAGATCCAAGTGGTGATGGACAGACATGGGGTGAGTGGCAGAAAGACACTTTTTTATTGCCTACAAGTTCAGTGCCTCCACCCTCCCTTATAATGCCTGATATGTCCATAGAAAATTAGAAAGTTAGGGAAAAAATTGAATTATGTCTTTAGGTTTTCTTTTAAGTCAATAAGGAAAAAAGAAAAAGCAATAGGGTTCAGAGAAAGAGTATTTCTGATATTAGTGAAAAACAGTAATATTGGATGGAATTTTGACTTTTAGACTAGAAACCAGAAAGTGAGTTTTAAAACAGAAACATATTTTTAGGGAATTATAAGGAGCTTTTTAAAACTCAGTGGGGATTTACCACTGATGTTTTTAAAAAGTTTTCTGCAATACTCAGAGTGCTCTAAATTAAAGAGAGAAAAATTTACCCACAATAACAAAATCACTGCAAATCAAGTCATTTGCATTTTATGTCTCTGGTTCTATAGTCATTACCCATATAGATTTATAATTTTTTCCAACATTTTATTACAAACTCCTAAACATACTTCCTTCTATCCATGTTATTTTAAAAATACTTTTCAAAGTAAGTTGCAGACATCACACTTCCTCACAACCAAGTGGACTAACTCTAGGTATACAAGGCTGGTTCAAATTCAAAAATCAATGTACTCCATCACATCAACAAGCTAGCTAAAGAAGAAAAATCATATAATCATATCAATAGATGCAGAAAAAGCATTTACAAAATCCCATACCCATTCCTGACAAAACTCTCAGCAAATTAGGAATACAGAGGTACTTCCTTAACTTGATAAAGAGCATCTGCAAAAACCCTATAGCTAAGATTATACTTGCCAGGTGCGGTGGCATATTCCTGTAGTCCCAGCCACTCGGGAGGCTGAGGTGGGAAGATCCCTTGAGCCCAGGAGTTTGAGGCTGTAATGAGCTATGACCACACCGCTGCACTTCAACCTGGGCAACAGAGTGAGACCCCGTCTCTTGGAAAAAAAAAAAAAAAATGAAAAGAGAAACCACAGGAAAAAAAAAAAGAATGAAAAGAGAAACCACAGATTGGAAGAATACATTTGCAAAACACATGTCTGGGTTTTGCAATAACTGGTATCCAAAATATACAAAGAACTCTTAACGCTCGATTAAAAGAAGACAACCAATTAAAACACAGACAAAATATATAAATGGACACTTCACCAAAGAATATGTATGGATGGCAAATAAGCATACGAAAAGATATTCCACATAGTATGTTGTTGGGGATTTGCAAATTAAAACAACAATTAGATACCACTACACACCTATTAGAATGGCTAAAATCCAAAACACTGGCAGCACCAAATGCTGGCTGGGATGTGGAGCGACAGGAACTCTCATTCATTGCTAGTGGGAATGCAAAATGGTACAGCCACTTCCAGAGACAGTTTAGCCATTTCTTATAGCCTCCATGTGTTCTAGAAATTGGGCTCCTTTGTGTTTACACAAATGAGTTGAAAATGGATGTCCACACAAAAACCTGCACATGAATGTTTATAGCAGCTTTATTCATAATTAGCAAAAATTGGAAGGAACCAAGATGTCCTCAAATTAGTGAATGGATAAACAAACTGTGATACATCTATACAATGGCATATTATTCAGTGATAAAAAGAAATGAGCTACCAAGGTGGGAAAAGACATGGAGAAATCTTAAGCACATTTTGCTATGTGAAAAAAAAACAGTTTGAAAAGGCTACATATAGTGTGTTATAGACTGAATTGTGTCCCCACCCCCTAAATCTAAATTTATACGTTGAAGCCCCAACCCACAATGTGACTATATTTGGAGATAGAACTTTTAGGGAGATAATTAAAGTTAAATGAGGTCATAAGGGTGGGGCCCTAATCCAATAAAACTGGCATTCTTTCAAGAAGACAAAGATAGCTGGGCATGGTGGTGTGTGCCTATAATCCCAGCTACTCTGAAGAGAGGCTGAGACGGGAGGATTGCTTGAGCCCAGGAGTTCAAGACCAGCCAGGGCAACATAGTGACACCCCTGTCTCAAATAAAGAAGAGACACAAGCCCTCTCTCCTTCTCTCAGCATGCACAGAGAGGAGGCCATGTGAGGATACGGCAAGAAAGCAGCCATCTGCAGGCAAGGAAGAGAGGTCTCACCAGAAACCAACCCTGACAGCACCCACATCTTGGATTTCTAGCCTCTTGAACCGTGAGAAAATAAAATTCTTTGTTTAAGCCACCCAGTGTGTAGTATTTTGTTACGGAAGCCCAAGCAGATCAATACATGTTTTGTTACTGAGAATCAGGGTGCTGCTACTACAAATACCTAAAAATGTGGAAGTGGCTTTGGAACTAGGTAATTGGTAGAGGCTGCAAGAGTTTTGAGGTGCATGTTAGAGAAAGCATAGATTGCCTTGAAGGGACTATTGGTAGAAATGTAAATGTTAAATATGCTTCTGGTGAGGTATCAGATGGAAATGACGAACGGGCTGTTGGATGCTGGAGGAAAGGCAATTCTTGTTATAAAGTACTAGTGTTCTAGTATTTTGTGTAAGGTAGAACTTATGAGTGATGAAATTGGATAGTTAACTGAGAAGGCTTTTAAGCAAGATATCGTAGGTGAAACCTGGCTTCTCATTAACACTTACAGTAAAATGTAAGAGGAGAGAAATGAATCCAAGGTTCTTCTAAGCAAAAAGGAACCAGAATGGGAAGAGCTAGAAAATTCTCAACCTATTCATATTACACACACACACAATGATAAGCCTGTTCTGGAGAGAACACCAAGGTGTCACTGGACAATCACTCCATAAGGAGATTACCCATGGAGTTAATCAGCCATCTCAGCGGAAGCCAGAAATAGAGAAGGGATTATACCAGCAGAGACACTGCCAGTTTTCACCAAAGAGAACAGAGACTAGATGAAGTAAAGGAAGACTTTTGGAATTCCAAGATTCTAAAGGACAAGACAATAAAGCTATTTGACTATGAAATCGTTTTACCCTTCAAGGAAAGGGAAGAACGACCTTGCAGGCAATTCAGCTATCATCAGGGTTGCCACTTCTACCACAGGCCCAGTGGCAGGCTGTTTATTCCTCAGTTTCAGAGGGTAGGGTCCCCTCCTTGGTTTCAACAGGCCAGGCAGCCCCTGCCCAGTGCCTCAGGGGCAGGACCATAGCAAAGAGCTGCATGGGGGAGGCCTCCACCAAGAGCCAAGGGGGAAGGGGCACTACTTAGGGCTGTGGCAGGGATGCTGCCACCCCTTGGACCCAGAAGGCCAAAGAGGATTTTTCTTGAGCATTAAGATGTAATGGAATTTACCTTGCTAGGTTTTAGACTTGCTTTGGAGTCCATCACCTCTTTCTTCTTTCCAATCTCTCCTTTTTGGAATGGGAATATCTAGCCTATGCCTGTCCCACAGTTGTATTTTGGAAGCACATGACTTACTTGGTTTCATAGGTTCACAGCTGGAGAGGAATTTTGCCTCCAGGTGACTGATATTTTGAGTCTCGTGAATACCTGATTTAAATAATATTTAGGTTGAATCATTGGACTTGGAATTGATACTGAAAAGGGGTAAGACTTTTGGGGCTGTGGGATAAAGTGAATGTATTTTGCATGTAGGAAGGACATGAATTTTAGGGGGGCAGAGGGTAAAGCGTTAGGCATCGAATTATGTGCTCCCAAAATTCACAATGAAGCCCTAACCCGCAATGTAACTGTATTTGGAGAAAAGGCCTTTAGAAAGGTTAATTAAGGTTAAATGAGGCCTTAAAGGTGGAATCCTAATTCAATAGGAATGGCATTCTTAGAAGAAGAAAAAGAGACGGCAGAGCTCTCTTTATGAGAGCTTTCTTTGTGCACACGAACAGAGAAGAAGCCATGCAGAAGGAAGGTGGCTGCCCGCAGCCTGGAAGACAGGCCTCAGAAAAAACCACCCTGATGGCTCCTTGATCTTGGACTTCTAATCTCCGTAACTGTGAGAAAATAAATTTCTGTTGTTTAACCACCCAGTCAATGATATCTTGTTAAGGCAGCCCAAGAAGACTAATACGCAATATGATTCCAATGAAAATGATATGATTTTTGTGTTCAATGTGTGATTTTGTGTAAAAACAAGAGTTTTTATCTTTTACAGACACATACTGAAATATTTATGGGTTTCCATTTTAATCACTTTCTAGCCCAGAGAATTAAAGTAACCACTCATCCTCATTTGCCAAGGACTATCCCAGTTTTAGCACCAAAAGTCTCACATTGCAAAACACCCCTCAGTCTTTAGCAAACTGGAATAGTTGGTCACTCTAGTGTGGCGAGGTCAATTCTTTGAAAGTGGTTGAATTATTACATTATATTAGATTATTTTGTTAATTATTTTTTCTATTTGACTTGTTTCTTGAAGTGGGTTAAAAACTTCCCACTTGTGAGTTTGGACAGGCACAGTGGCTCATGCCAGTAATCCTAGAACTTTGGGAGGCCAAGGCAAGAGGACCACTTGAGCCCAGGAGTTGAAGAACAGCCTGGGCAACATAGTGAGACCCTGCTATGTGAAAAAATTAGCCAGGCACAGTGGCACACACCTGCAGTCCCAGCTACTTGGAATGTAAGCACACTCCAAGGGCCTTTCGGACTGTAATGCTAGGCTAACTAAAGGGAAGCCATTTTGCTTCCAGTACGCTTTCAGTTTGTTCTGTCTTAATAGTTTATAGAATTAACCTGCTGCTTGCTTACACAGCCGCCAGGCACAACGTTAGAAAACAGCCTTGAGGAAAAACAGATCAAGAGTCCGGAATAGGCCAACCACAGACTCTTGATAGCAAGATCCACCAGATGAGCTATCGTTTGCTGATAACTATCGAGCAAGTCATGATGACTTGCACAAAGCTTGCTTTCTGCTGCCAGCCTCCTTTATTCCTTCCCTTTATAAGTTGCTCAGTACGCAGAGGAGACGAGATGGTCTTTGAGACAACAGCCTACCATCTATCTCCTCAGGCTGCCAGCACCTTATTCAGCAACACTTACCTCTCATGTCTGGCTCTCAGTGGCGGGCAGCCAAAACTGTGTTTAGCAACAGGGAGGCTGAGGCAAAAGGACCACTTGAGTCCAGGAATTCAAGGTTACAGTGAGCTATGATTGGGCCACTATACTCCAGCCTGGGTGACAGAGTGAGACCTTATTTCTAATTAATTAATTAATTAGATAACTTTCCATTTTTAGTGTGATTTTTCTCATTCTATCTTTATAATTCTATCAGTTTTAGATATATTTTTGAGGCTCTACTGTAAGATACATAGAAGTTTACAATTGTTCTATCTGCTTGATTCCTTTAATTTCCTTGCAGTGTTCCTATTCCTGTAAATTCATTTAATTCTAAATTTTGTCTTATTGTATTAGTATTGCTATGTCAACTTTCTTTGGTTATTACTTGCCAGGTTTATCCATCTCCATACCTTTATTTTTAACATTTCTGGACCATTTCTAGTAATTTTGTCTCCTGTGTGTAGCCTATATCTAGATTTATTTATTTTT
>NW_012136858.1:1397548-1398775 GCF_000956105.1 Propithecus coquereli | reverse complement strand
TTTTCCGTATACCTTTTACTTCCTTAAAAACTTTAGAAGATAAAGATTATGTTTCTATTATCATCATTAGTGGTCACATGAGCATGCCTATGGCTTCAATAGGACTCTCCCCTTTGACTTTCTATTCCTTTCCCTGGTTCTAGAAAATGTTTATATTCTTTTCAGACTGATTATGTCTTTGTTGATCTCTCTCTTTCACATTTTACATAAATTTCTGCGTAAATATCACTGCTGTACTTTAAAAGTAGATATCACCCTTCAAAGCATTAAATTATTGCACAACCTTGACTGGAACGCAGCCATTCAGTTACTAATTTATTACACTAAAAGTTGAAGATCCTTTATTTTTATTTTGTATTTTAGGTAGCAATTGATCAAAATTTTACAAATGTACATATTATATAGATTGTTTTTAATATTCACATGTATGCAAAAGTTACTTAAGATATAATTTATAAACACTATAACATACAAATCTTAAAAACACAGCTTAATAAATTTTTACATATTTATAAACCCATATAACTACCACCAGATTAAGATGTGGTACATTTTCATCCCCCCTAAAAGTTCCAGTGGTATATTCCCAGATGATAAACCACCCCACAAGGTAACCACTATGCTAACTTCTGTTACATTAACGTAGAGGGGCTTTGCCTTTCCTCGAACTTCATATACATGGAATCATGCAGTATGTACTCCTTTGTATCTGTCTTCTTTTGCTCTCAAAATGTTTTTGTTTCATCCATGTTGTTGTGTTTTTTCTATTGTTGTATAGCATTCCATTGTATGAATAAACCATGACTTGTTTATTCATTCTCCTTATGAATATTTGGATGATTCCTAACTTTTTACTATTATAAATCTATGAATAGTCTGGTATAAATCTTTTTGTGGACATATGCTGTGTCATACAAAATACACTGAGCTTCGAATAGGAACAGCCAAAGAGCAATGGATGAGAGTCTTAATTACTCCACATCCTGTCAACACTAGGAACTATTAATCTCTTTAATGATAGAACTATGGTGGATGTATAAAGGTATTTCACTGCATTTTTAATTTTCATTTCCCTGATAAGTAATGATGTTGAACATTTTTCTTAGGTTTTTTGCTACTGGGATACCTTCTTTTAAGAATTATCACTTTAAGGCCAGGCGCGGTGGCTCACGCCTGTAATCCTAGCACTTTGGGAGGCTGAGGCAAAAGGACCACTTGAGTCCAGGA